>NC_092341.1:222861136-223164545 GCF_046630445.1 Rutidosis leptorrhynchoides
GTAGCTTGATGAACCAAAGTTACATCAAAATCTTAGATATGGATCCATAGGGTTTGACATCCCCACTCGGGCTAGTAGCGCTAGCATTTAATGGGTGTTTAATACTTCATAAACATACGCACTTTCCAAGTGTACTTTCAGGGGGTTATAAACGTTAAGTTAGTTACCAAGTGCCCACGGTTAAACATATACTTTATCATACTGTTTTGAAACGCTCTTCGTAGCACTGAAATCTCGTGGCCTACCTTACATACTGTTATACTTAAACTATAGCTCACCAACCTTTGTATTGACATTTTTAAGCACATTTTTCTCAGGTGCTTAAGGTTGCTAGCTTCCGTTGTTGTACTAGTCTTGCTGTAGACACCCGCTGCTTTAGAGATGTCACCACATGAACGTTTATCTTGCATTCATAAACATTATTACTTTTAAAACTACGATTTGTAACGACCTATGGGTCACATACTATTATCCTTGATTCTATTCATTGAAGCATACTTTTGGATGTAAAACATTTGACGTTGTTTATGACGTCACCTTTTATCATGAATGCAAACGTATTTTGAAATAGCATATAGTGTTTGACCTTGTAATGATCCTGTTGTTGATGATTCGTACATGAAGGTTTTGTACGGGGCATCACATTTGGTATCAGAGCATTGGTTGTAGGGAACTAGGTTGCATTAGTGAGTCTGGACCGACCCGAGTAGGATTCACTAATAGGACTAATCTACAACTTGCTAGTTTACTTGTTTTCGCTGAACTTACTGCATGCTGCTGCTTACTTTTATTGCTATATGTCGTATACTATTACATGATTTTACTACTGCATGCTATTACCTGCTTTCGATTGCATGATACTTGTCGTTATTGCCATGCTGCTTACTATTACACATGATCTAGACTGTCGTAGTTACTTGGCCTAATACGTGCTTGCTTTATGACTTACTGACATGGAAAATTTATTTTTCCTTGTTCAGATGTCGGATATTCCACCTGCTATCATTTTGGGCAGCGATTCAGACACTTCAGCCACTTCACCTGCCACTGTTGCCGATCCCCCGATCCCGTCTCCGGAGCTAGTAGTCATGCGCCTGCCCTAGTGGGTACTGCAGACGGAGCCCAGGACCTCCCGGAGATTCCAGCTCCACTTGCCCCGGTACCTCAGGAGCCACAGCACCATCCCGGTGGTGTTGTGATTCCCGCAGAATTTGGGGAAGGTCCATTCCGTAATCAGTATTGTCATTGGTGCTGACGCGCTCCTGATGGACGTCTAGTGCCGATCGAACCCGCCCGATACCGACAGATGATGGCCGCCCGAGGAGAGCCAGTACAGACACCCGTGCAGCCACCTCCACATGATTCAGATGACCCATCATCCAACGACTCATCCACAGACGACTCTAGTGACAATGACTCCTACAAGGAGGACCCTGATGATGCACCTGTACAGCCACCCTCCACCCCGCCGAAGAAGCGGTACTGTTTCGATGGTACCATCATTCCAGGGATTAATGGAGGTCGAGCATTCACTGACACATATGGTTGGCGTCATAGGGTTACCGCCCGTAAGCGGCTTGTGCCGTATCCTGCTGATCCCTTCATCCGTAAGCCTTACCGCTTCGCAGCCTCTACTTCTGGAGCCGAACCGTCTGAACCACCAGCTCCACCAGCACCACCTGTACCGACTGCACCGCCTACCCCACCCACACCCTCTGTCGAGGAACTGATGAGGGAGGTGGAGATCCTCTGTGCTCGGGTAACTGAGCTCGACGACCAGATGTCCCACGTATTGGACATCCTACACCCACCTTCACCGTAGGGCTTTTGTAGTAAATTTCATTATGTAATCTCATTTGTAGTTTCATGTTTCACTTATGTATTGTACGAACCTATGCGAATGTATGCAAATTATTATTATTAATGAATGGAACTTTGCGTTATTTAATTCTTGCACGGTGTTCTATTTACGTTACTGTATGATTCTGTGGTATTTGTACCTGGATTGCATTACTCAATAAACATGTGATGTGTTGATTCCATGTTGGTTACCATATACTATATTATTACTATTTGAATACTGGATTTTGACTTGAGTCAAAATTTTTGTTTAGAACACCATGGCCAACGGACGATCAACACCTACCGCAGCCCAAATCGAGGAGATGATCAATGAGTGAGTCACCGCAGCTTTAGCAAAAAGGAACCTCCAAGCTCCACCGCCACCGCCATCGGTTATTCAACCCATTCGTAATGGGTGCACGTACAAAGAGTTTCAAAGTTGCAAACCCCACAACTTCAGTGGAACAGAGGGGCCGGTTGGTCTCACTAGATGGTTTGAGAAATTAGAATATGTGTTTCGAGTTAGTAACTGCTCAGAGGCGAATAAAACCAAGTTTGCTTCATGCACGCTGTCTGACGGCGCACTAACGTGGTGGAACACATTGGCTCAAGCAAAGGGTATCGATGTGGCGTTTGCTACCCCATGGGAGGAATTCAAAGGGGCCCTGATTGAGGAATATTGCCCTAGGACTGAGATCCAGAAGATGGAGATTGAGTTTATGCAGTTGAAGGTTATGGGAAACGACCTCGATGGTTACAATCGTAGGTATTTGGAACTAGCACTGATGTGTCCTACCATGGTTACCCCGGAGTTCAAGCGTATGGAAAGATATTTGTGGGGACTTCCTAAGTCCATTAAGGGAAACATCACCTCGTCTAAGCCACCTAATGTCCCGGAGGCAATGCGCATGGCGCATACTTTAATGAACCAAATCATCAGCGATTAACCGGAGAAGGCCAAGTTTGAAGCGGGTAGTAATGAGAAGCGCAAATGGGATAACAACAGGGGAAGGACCTATGATCAAAACTCGGCAAAACGACATGAGGGTTTCAGAGGAAACAACAATGGTGGGAACTCCAACCCCAACTACAAGGGAACCTTACCACAATGCAAGCGGTGCTACAAGCACCATACTGGGTATTGTAATGTTGTTTGTGAAAAGTGCCAACGGACTGGACATATCGGTAAGGACTGCAAGGTCACCACTTTGAATGGGAAGCCGAACACCAATGGACCTAAAAAGTGCTACGAATGCGGACAGACGGGCCACTTCAGAAATGCGTGTCCCAACAAAAAAAAGACGGCAGACCACCGTGTGATAGAGCTTTCAATGTTAATGCAAGGGATGCCCTAGAGAACCCCGACTTGGTGACATGTATATTCACTATCAACAATTTATTAGCTTCTGTCCTATTTGATACTGGTGCCGATAGAAGTTATGTATGTAGACACTTTTGCGATAAGATTAATTGGTCGTTAGTCCCTTTAAAAGAGAGTATGCTTGTCGAGGTCGCCAATGGAAAACTTGAGAAAGTTGACCATATTAGTCGAGGAGCTATTATCAACATAGCTGGTGTGGATTTCGATATTGACCTAATACCCATTAAGTTGGGAAGCTTTGATGTTATTGTCGGTATGGATTGGTTGACCAAAGTAAGGGCCGATATTATCTGTGGAGATAAAGCTCTTCGTATACCACAAGGAGATGGTGAGCCACTGATCATTTACGGAGAGAGATGTACCTCGAAGCTGAACCTCATTAGTTGCGTGAAAGCGCAAAAGATCATGAAGAAGGGATGTCTTGCTGTCCTAGCGCATGTGAAAACAGTAGAAACTGAGGTGAAGAGTGTGGACGATGTTCGAATTTTGAACGAATTTTCCGATGTCTTTCCCGAAGAATTGCCCGGATTACCGCCGCCGAGAGCAGTAGAGTTTCAGATCGATTTAGTACTAGGAGCTGTACCTGTAGCTCGCACACCTTATCGACTCGCACCTTCTGAGATGCAAGAGTTACAGAGTCAACTATAAGAGCTGTTAGATCGAGGATTTATCCAACCAAGTTTCTCGCCTTGGGGTGCACCTGTTTTATTTGTGAAGAAGAAGGATGGATCCTTCCGTATGTGTATCGACTACCGTGAACTCAACAAATTGACAATCAAGAATCGGTATCCTCTTCCCCGTATTGACGATCTTTTTGATCAACTATAAGGATCGAGCGTTTACTCAAAGATCGATTTGCGATCCGGTTATCATCAGTTGAGGGTGAAGGAAAGTGATTTGATGAAAACTGCGTTCATAACTCGTTATGGTCATTATGAGTTTCTCGTGATGCCATTCGGTTTAACCAACGCACCTGCCGTGTTCATGGACCTTATGAATCGTGTCTGCAAACCATATCTGGATAAGTTCGTTATCGTCTTCATAGATGATATCCTCATCTACTCCAAGAGTGAAGAAGAGCATGAGCAACATCTTCGATTAGTGCTTGAACTCTTGCGACAAGAGCAACTTTATGAGAAATTCTCCAAGTGTGAATTTTGGTAGAAGGAAGTCCAATTTCTGGGTCATGTTGTGAGTGATCAGGGTATCAAAGTTGATCTTGCCAAGATTGAAGCTATCAGCAAGTAGGAGACCCCCACTACTCTGATGCATATTCGCCAATTTTTAGGTCTCGCCGGTTACTACCGAAGATTTATTGAAGAATTTTCTCTGATTGTGCGTCCTTTGACCGCGTTGACCCACAAAGGGAAGAAGTTCATTTAGGAACCCGCACACGAATCAGCATTTTAAACCTTGAAGAAGAAGTTGACCACTGCACCTATCTTATCTCTTCCTGAAGGCAGTGACGATTTTGTCATTTATTGCGATGCTTTCAAAAGTGGTTTTGGTTGTGTATTGATGCAAAGATCAAAGGTTATTGCCTATGCTTCTCGTCAACTGAAGATTCACGAACGGAACTACACTACTCACGACCTTGAACTTGGAGCCATTGTCTTTGTGCTCAAATTGTGGAGACACTATTTGTATGAACTAAAAGTACTATCTTCACTAACCACAAAAGCCTCCAACACATCTTTGATCAGAAGCAACTGAATATGAGACAGCGTCGATGGATCAAGACGCTAAACGACTATGATTGTGAACTTCGTTATCATCCTGGCAAGGCCAATGTTGTAGCTTACGCTTTGAGCTGAAAGGAGAGGATGGCACCTCTGTAGTGACCCGAACTTTTCCATGTTTATATATATTAATTGAGATTGATATTTACAAGATTAAATGTTTCCAACGTGTTAAGCAATCAAACTTGTTAAGACTTGATTAAATGAAATAAGTTTCATATAGACAATTGATCACCCAAGTTGACCGACGATTCACGAACGTTACAAAATTGTAAAAACTACATGTTGTGGTATATATAGACATATATATATGGTTGACATAAGATTATGATGAGCAAGTATCTCACTAAATATATTAACAATGTGTGATATACATAAGAAATGAGATTACTAAGTTAAGAAACTCGAAATGATATATATAACGATTATCGTTATGATAACGTATACTAAATACATATGTATCATATTAAGATATTGATACACTATATTTAACATGATAAAATGATATTTAAATATATCATTAAGTGTGTTAACAATGAACTACATATGTAAAAACAAGACTACTAACTCAAGACTTACGAAACGAGACTTATATGTAACGATTATCGTTGTAACGATATTTTAATGTATATATCATATTAAGAGATATTCATACATCATAATATCATGATAATATAATAATTTAACATCTCATTTGATATAATAAACATTGGGTTAACAACATTAATTGAGATCGTTAACTTAAAGGTTTCAAAACAACACTTACATGTAACAACTAACGAAGACTTAACGACTCCATTAGAATGTATATACATGTTGTGTTTTGATATGTATTCTTACACTTTTTAAAGACTTCAAGACACATATCAAAGTACTTATACTTAACAAAAATGCTTACAATTACATCCTCGTTCAGTTTCATCAATAATTCTACTCGTATGCACCCGTATTCGTACTCGTACAATACACAGCTTTTAGATGTATGTACTATTGGTATATACACTCCAATTATTAGCTCTTAGCAGCCCATGTGAGTCACCTTACACATGTGGGAACCATCATTTGGCAACTAGCATGAAATATCTCATAAAATTACAAAAATATGAGTAATCATTCATGACATATTTACATGAAAACAAAATTACATATCCTTTATATCTAATCCATATACCAACGACCAAAAATACCTACAAACACTTTTATCTCTCTCAAGTTCCATCTTCAAGTTCTAAGTGTTCTTCATAAATTCCATAAGTATAGTTTCATAAAAATCAAGAATACTACCAAGTTTGCAAGTTTACTTCCAAGCTTTCTAATCCATTCCAAGTAATCATCTAAGATCAAGGAACCTTTGTTATTTATAGTAGGTTATCTTTCTAATTCAAAGTAATATTTATATTCAAACTTTGATTCAATTTCTACAACTATAACAATCTTATTTCGAGTGAAAATCTTACTTGAACTGTTTTCGTGTCATGATTCTGCTTCAAGAACTTTCAAGCCATCCAAGGATCCTTTGAAGCTAGATCCATTTTTTTCATTTCCAGTAGTTTTATCCAGAAAACTTGAGGTAGTAATGATGTTCATAACATCATTCAATTCATACATATAAAGCTATCTTATTCGAAGGTTTAAACTTGTAATCACTAGAACATAGTTTAGTTAATTCTAAACTTGTTCGCAAACAAAAGTTAATCCTTCTAATTTGACTTTTAAAATAAACTAAACACATGTTCTATATCTATATGATATGCTAACTTAATGATTTAAAACCTGGAAACACGATGAACACCATAAAATCGGATATACGCCGTCGTAGTGAAACCGGGGGCTGTTTTGGTTTGGATAATTAAAAACTATGATAAACTTTGATTTAAAAGTTGTTCTTCTGGGAAAATGATTTTTCATATGAACATGAAACTATATCCAAAAATATTGGTTAAACTCAAAGTGAAAGTATGTTTTTCAAAATGGTCATCAAGATGTCGTTCTTTCGACGGAAATGACTACCTCTTTAGTAATTGACATGTAACTTAAATTTTCGACTATAAACCTATACTTTTTCTATTTGGATTCTTAAATTAGAGTTGAATATTAAACCATAGCAATTTGATTCACTCAAAACGGATTTAAAATGAAGAAGTTATGGGTAAAACAAGATTGGATATTTTTGATCTTTTTAGCTACGGGAAATGTTTAACAAATCTATACAAATCATATCCTAGCTAACTTATATTGTATTATACATGTATTATAATATATTATGTAATCTTGGGATACCATAGACATGTATGCAAATGTTTTGACATATCATATCGACCCATGTATATATATTATTTGGAACAACCATAGACACTCTATATGCAGTAATGTTGGTGTTAGCTATACAGGGTTGAGGTTGATTCCAAAAATATATATACTTTGAGTTGTGATCTAGCCTGAGATGTGTATACACTGGGTCGTGGATTGATTTAAGATAATATATATCGATTTATTTCTGTACATCTAACTGTGGACAACTAGTTGTAGGTTACTAACGAGGACAGCTGACTTAATACACTCAAATCTTTAAAACATAATAAAAATGGTTGTAATTATATTTTGATCATACTTTGATATATATGTACCAATTTATAGGTTCGTGAATCGATCCGTGGTCAAGTCTTATTTCTGAGGAAGGAAATATCTGTGAAAGTGAGTTATAGTCCCACTTTTAAAATCTAATATTTTTGGGATGAGAATACATGCAGGTTTTATAAATGTTTTACAAAATAGACACAAGTACGTGAAACTACATTCTATGGTTGAATTATCGAAATCGAATATGCCCCTTTTTATTAAGTCTGGTAATCTAAGAATTAGGGAACAAACACCCTAATTAACGCGAATCCTAAAGATAGATCTATTAGGCCTAACAAACCCCATCCAAAGTACCGGATGCTTTAGTACTTCGAAATTTATATCATATTCGAAGGGTGTCCCGGAATGATGGGGGATATTCTTATATATGCAACTTGTTAATGTCGGTTACCAGGTGTTCACCATATGAATGATTTTTATCTCTATGTATGGGATGTGTATTGAAATATGAAATCTTGTGGTCTATTGTTATGATTTGATATATATAGGTTAAACCTATAACTCACCAACATTTTTGTTGACGGTTAAAGCATGTTTATTCTCAGGTGAATATTAAGAGCTTCCGCTGTTGCATACTAAAATAAGGACAAGATTTGGAGTACATGTTTGTATGATATTGTGTAAAAACTGCATTCAAGAAACATATGTCGATGTAATATATTTCTATTGTAAACCATTATGTAATGGTCGTGTGTAAACAGATATTTTAGATTATCATTATTTGATAATCTACGTAATGTTTTTAAAACCTTTATTGATAAAATAAAGGTTATGGTTGTTTTAAAAATGAATGCAGTCTTTGAAAAACGTCTCATATAGAGGTCAAAACCTCGCAACGAAATCAATTAATATGGAACGTTTATAATCAATATGAACGGGACATTTCAACCTCTTCGTGTTCAGGCACTGAACATCACCATCCATTCAAATCTCAACAGCCAGATCCGAGTAGCCCAAGATGAGGCTCTCAAAGAGGAGAATATATCTCACGAACATTTGAACATTCTTGTCTCTCGATTCGAGGTTAGGGAAACTGGACTCCGATGTTATGCCGGAAGAATTTGGGTACCTTGTTATGGAGATCTACGAAACCTTATACTTGATGAAGCCCACAAGTCAAGATATTCTATTCATCCAGGAGCGGGCAAAATGTACCATGATCTTAAAGAACAGTATTGGTGGCCAAATCTTAAGAAAGACGTTGCAACTTATGTTGGTAAGTGTTTGACTTGTTCGAAAGTTAAGGCCGAACATCAGAGGCCCTCTAGATTTCTTCAACAAACGAAAATCCCACAATGGAAGTGGGAAAGGATCACAATGGATTTCATCACCAAGCTACCAAAGACGGTGGGCGGATACGATACCATCTGGGTTATCGTTGACCGTCTTACCAAATCTGCACACTTCCTAGCTATGAAGGAAATGGATACAATGGAGAGGCTTGCTCAATTATACATCAAAGAGGTTGTATCTCGTCATGATGTACCTTTATCGATCATCTCAGATCGCGATCCCCGTTTTGCTTCCAGATTTTGGCGTTCCTTACAAGAAGCCATGGGAAACCGTCTTGATATGAGTACTGCTTATCACCCACAGACCGATTGGCAAAGTGAACGAACGATTCAGACCTTGGAAGACATGTTGCGTGCATGTGTTATTGATTTCGGAAAGGTCTGGGAAAGACATTTGCCACTCGCTGAATTTTCTTAGAACAACAGTTATCACTCAAGCATTAATGTCGCACCTTTTGAAGCATTGTATGGCCGCAAGTGCTGATCTCCTATTTGTTGGGCCGAAGTAGGCGAAAGGCAAATCACCGGACCCAAGGTAGTCCACGAAACAACGGAGAAGATTTCTCATATTCAAGCTAGACTTAAGACGGCCCATGATCGTCAGAAGAGTTATGCAGATCTTAAACGTAAAGACTTTGAATTCAACATGGGCGACCGTGTAATGTTGAAGGTTGCACCTTGGAAAGGTGGGAACCGTTTTGGAAAATGTGGAAAGTTAAACCCGCGATACATTGGTCCTTTTGAAATCTTGGAACGTGTTGGACCCGTTGCATACCGTTTGGATCTTCCAACACAATTGAGCTCAGTTCATCCTACCTTCCACGTGTCAAATTTGAAGAAGTGTTTTGCTCCATCCGAACTTATCATACCATTGGAGGAACTTACAATTGATGACAAACTCCAATTTGTGGAAGAGCCTGTTGAAATCATGGACCGTGAGGTCAAAACTTTGAAATGCAACAAGATTTCGATCGTCCGAGTGCGATGAAATGCCAAATGAGGACCTGAGTTTACTTAGGAACGAGAGGTTCAAATGTTGCAAAAGTATCCTCACCTTTTCCCGACTCCTCCATCTACCTCAGCTTAAAATTTCGGGACGAAATTTTCTTTAACAGGTGGGTGATACCAAATGTGATGCCCCGTACAAAACCATCATGTACGAATCATCAACAACAGGATCATTACAAGGTCAAACACTATATGCTATTTCAAAATACGTTTGCATTCATGATAAAAGGTGACGTCATAAACAACGTCAAATGTTTTACATCCAAAAGTATGCTTCAATGAATAGAAGCAAGGATAATAGTATGTGACCCATAGGTCATTACAAATCGTAGTTTCAAAAGTAATAATGTTTATGAATGCAAGATAAACGTTCATGCGGTGACATCTCTAAAGCAGCGGGTGTCTACAGCAAGACTAGTACAACAGCGGAAGCTAGCAACCTTAAGCACCTGAGAAAAACATGCTTAAAAACGTCAACACAAAGTTTGGTGAGCTATAGTTTAAGTATAACAGTATGTAAGGTAGGCTACGAGATTTCAGTGCTATAAAGAGCGTTTCAAAACAGTATGATAAAGTATATGTTTAACCGTGGGCAGTTGGTAACTAACTTAACGTTTATAACCCCCTGAAAGTACACTTGGCAAGTGCATATGTTTACGAAGTATTAAACACCCGTTAAATGCTAGCGCTACCAGCCCGAGTGGGGATGTCAAACCCTATGGATCCATATCTAAGATTCGCGTTCACCGGTTCAAAAACCAATGACTAAACGTTACCGAGCTAAAGGGAATGTTTATGCCGTTGTATAACCCACACATATATAAAGTTTAAGTACTCGTGCCTAGTATGTAAAACGTAAAATGCGCATGTATTCTCAGTTCCCAAAATAGTTAAAGTAAAAAGAGATGCTATAACTCACAGTGGTAAAGTAGTAGTAAAGTCGAGTCGGGAAGTAAGCAAGTATGTAGGTCCGAAAAGTCCTCAACCTAAGTCAAATATTACTAAGTCATTAAATCGTCCCAATAGTTTTAAATGTATGTAAATTAGGTCTTAAGGGTCATCATCATTCATCATCAAACAAAAGGTGTAAAGTAAGTTTCGTTCATGAAAAGAGTTTAAAACAAAGGCTGATTCGGTCAGTCACCACGGCCTCTATACCTACTGAAATAAGGTGAGACTAGTGGCCATGGTTCCGTATATGAGTCCTTTAGTTGCTGTAAAAATTCCAGAAGCAAACTCATCTTTTTTTGACCGTGGCGACGGTTTAAGTGCGAGTAGGTCAGAATTTTCAGTACAACGTTAAAGGACATAGTGACACTCGGAGGGCCATAGATCCTAAACCGTAACTCGGATTAAGACGAGTCTTAAACGAAAAATTATCTACTCGAACAGAGATAACTAAAAATCAACTTTACAGTGGCCCAGGTATTCGGGTCTGTTCCAGAAAATAGTAAACAGTAGGTTCCGGTGGGTTCTTGGTGCTCGATGCTTATCACGGTTCTCATCCTTGATGCATATAGCTTCAAGTGTACAACTCGTTGATGTGTTTGCATCATCTTAACCAAGGTTTGACCATAATAACACTTGTGTAAGTCTAAGACATGTAGCACAACTCATTTAAGTGTTGCAAGTAGCTTGATGAACCAAAGTTACATCAAAATCTTAGATCCGACACATACATGAACTATAAAAGTAATATTGAACTACAAACTTGAAAGTAAACTAACTAATCAAGATCTTAAGATGTAGAACATAGTTCTTAGTTAGATCTTGAAGATCCAAGACCCAAGGGTCTAGATCTAAAGTTATTAAGTTAAATCCTAAGTAATAATACTTGAATCTTTACTTTAATGAAACCATAAGTTACAAAACTTAGATTTTCATCTTGTAAGGTGTATGTAAGCTTACAAGCTTTTGTTTATTAAAAAATAAGTAGACCATAAGCTATAGAAACTTAGATCTTTCATAAGTGTTTGAAGTTATAACTAGAAAGTTATACTTCCATGTTCTTGAACTTATAAAGTTAACTTTAGTTCAAGAAAAATGAGGTCAAAGTTAACTAGTAACACTTGACCAAGAACAACATAAATCACGAATTTAAAATGCTAGGAAATGAAGATATAATCTAAATAAACAAGTAACTAGTGCATTGTTATTCATACTTTAAAGATTCAAGCCAAAGTCTTGATCTTTAAGGAAGTAAACTTTTAAGTTTACTAACATGAATTCAAGTAATGATTTTTACAACACATGAACTTCAATCTTTCAAGACATTAAATGTAGAACATAACTAGTAAGTTAGGTTCTTATGTGTTCTTGTAAATACAAGATAATATGAAGAATCTAACTAAAAAGTTTGATTCTTATTAACTAGTAAGTAATCAACACAATGAACAAGTATCAAACAACAAACAAAGATAAGTAAATGATGATGATTAAGTGTAGCTAGGCTATGGTTTTGGACAAGAGAAAAGGAAGAAAAAGAAGTTCTTGTTACTTACAATTTAGAGAGAAAAAGGAGAGAAAAAGTTGAGAGGAATTTGCAAGTAAAAGTGTGTGTGTGTGAAATGTGAAGAAACTAGTGAGCAAGTAATTAAAAAAAATGAACCAAACTCTCCCTTGTATCATGGCTAGCCGACGGTTCTATCAAGGGAAAGGGGGGAGAGATTTGTCCACTAGATCATGCATGTAATTGTCTTTAAAAGGTGGTTATAAGGTGGCCTTGCATGGGGATAAGGTGTAATGGTGTTGTAACTAGATTCCATAAGTATTAATCCATCTAGTTAAGTCTTAATGTGATACTTACATGAAAGTAATGGGCTAATAAGTCCATTAAGGTGAGTAGAGTGGGCTTCTAAGTCCACTAATACTAATGAAAGCCCAAGATCAAGTGATTAACAAATAAATCCAACAAAACCCAAGTAATTAACTAGTAACCATAGTTAATTAAAAATGATTAATAAAACTTAATCATGAATGTAAATAATATTCAAAAATATTATTCGTGTAATGTACGTATGTCACAAAGACGTTTCGGGCATTTAAAAGTCAAGTATGGTAACAAGTAAATGTATATAAACAATACATTCATTAAATCACAAGTATTAATAATAATTATTAATAAATAAACTTTGGAAAATCCAGGGTCGTTACACTCACTCCATCCGAAACGCAATAATTACAAAGTCAACTCCAAAAACTACTTGACCATGATTTTATCCGACCTAGCCATCCACCATAGGGAGCTCCAATCCTATTCATTAAGAAGAAAAATGGTTTCCTAAGAATGTGAATCGATGATCGTGAACTAAATAAATTACCGACTAAGAACCGATATCCTCTTTCCCGTATGGATAACCTCTTGATCAATTACAAGGCACTCGTGTGTATTTTAAAATTGATCTCCGTTCCGTTTATCATCAATTGAGGGTTATGGGAGAAGACGTCTCCAAAACCGTTTTTCGAACACGCCACGGCAGTTATGAATTTCTTGTAGTGCCGTTCGATTTAACTAATGCCCCGGTCGTATTCATGAATCTTATGAATCGCGTATGCAAGCCTTATCTAGACAAAATCTTTATCGTATTCATAGATGGCATCTTAATCTACTCCAAAAGTGAAAGAACACGAACAACATCTTCGTCAAATGCTCGAACTCTTGAGAAAATGACAACTCCATGCCAGAATTCTCCAAGTGTGAACCTTGGTTAAACGAAATCTAATTTCTAGACCATGTTGTTAGTGGTCAAGGTATTAAAGTCAATCTCACGAAAATTGAAGCCATACGTAATTGGGAAACCCCCACGACTCCTACTCATATTCGTAAATTTTTGGATCTCGTCAGTTATTACCAAAGATTCATTTCCGACTTTTCCCGTGTTGCTCGTCCTTTAACCTCGTTAACTCACGAAGGAAAATAATTCGTTTGGTTCGCCGAACAAGAGTCGACATTTCAAATTTTAAAGAAGAAGTAACCACCGCTCATATCTTATCTTTTTCCGAAGGCAATGATGATTTTATTGTATACTGCGATGCCTCGAAACCAATGAAAGGAAGTTATTTGCTTATACCTCTCGACAATAGAAAACCTACGAACAAAACCACACGATACACGATCTCGAACTTAGAACCGTTGTCCTTGCACTTAAAATGTGGAGACACTATCCTTATGGAACCAAAAGTACCATTCTCACCTACCACAAAAGCCTCAAACACATTTTCGATCAAAAACAACTCGACACGAGACAACGATGGTGGAATGGAACATTGAATGATTATGATTACGAACTTCGTTACTATCCGGGCAAGGCAAATGTTGTAGCCGATGCCTTGAGCCGAAATGAAAGAGTTAAACCTCTCCGTGTCCGAACCTTGAACGTGATTATCCACAGCAACCTCGCTAGTTAAATTCGTGCAACACAAAATAGAACTCAATTATGGAAATATTCGTAAGTGAACACCTGAAAGGCATTCTCTCTTGAATCGAAACCAGAGAAACCGAAATTCGTTGTTTTACCGGAAAATTTTGATACCTAATTATGGTGCCCGATCAACTTTCTCATCGTCCACGTTACATAACTCTATTATTTCACTGTTTCCATCTGATATTACCAGAACCCCAGATAACACACAATCCAAGAATACATTTTCCTTCATTGACATATCATCCTTATGCTTCCGATATATGGCCAACTACTACTCAACTCCGAAATATATAACTACGTGTACTATATCGTCTCCACCAAGTCTCAACATTTGACCACAAGATGCGGTATGTGACTATATCAAAATGAAAACTCCTCCTATCATTATGCTCATACTTCCGTATAAGGAAATCTTTTATCTAAATTCTCAATGGAGGGAGAGACTCTTCACGTTATACTAGTATTCACCACGAGGGTGAGTAGTCCTAACGAACGTTTTCAGAAACCGATAAGAAACTTGTTCTAACAAACGTTTTCAATTCCTAGCAAACTTGTTCAAATATATCTTAAAAGAATGTACCTCGTTTCGAATCGAGATGCTCGTTTCACTCCTAGATTCTAGGGTGCCTTACAATAAATTTTGGAAACCAGATTATTCATGAGTACCGCGTATCATCCACAAATCGACGGACCAAGCAAACGTACAATTCAAATCTTGGAAAAACATATCACGAACTTGTATTATTGCCTTTAATTGATTCCTCTTACAACGATAGTTATCATTCAAGTATTAACATCGCACCTTTTCAAAACTTTATGTGGCCGCAAATGTCGTTCTCTTAAATTATTGGGCCGAAGTAAGAGACAATCAACCCACCGGACCCGAACTCATTCATGAAATACCCATTAAGATCGTTCAAACCCAAGAGAGGCTCAAGACGGCCTGTAGTCGCCAAAAGAGCTATGCCGATGTTAGACGTAAACCTCTCGAATCCTAAGTGGGTAACCGCGAATTGTTAAAAGCCGCACCTTGAAAAGGTGTAATCCATCTCGGGAAATGTAGAAAGCTAAATCTGCAATACTCTTATCCTTTTGAAATCTTGGGACGTACTGGACCCGTTGCTTACCGTTTTGAACTCCCAACTCAATCGAATTCCGTTCATCCTACATTCCACGTATCAAACTTAAAGACGTGTTTTGCAAAACAAGAACTTGTTATCCTTTTCGATGAGCTTACTATCGATGACAAACTTCACTTCCTAGGAGAACCGGTTGAAATTTTGAATCGTGAAACCAACTTTGAAACAATGTAAAATCCCGACTATCAAAGTTCGTTGGAATGCCCAAGGAAGTACCCTCACTCATTCGTAGATTTACCAACACAAGATCTCGAGGGAGAAACAACAACTACTACTTTCAACTAAATTTCGGGACGAAATTTCTTTTAAGGTGTGGGTAATGTAAAATCCCGCATTTTTCCGTTAAATTATTTTAACGCCCGTCTTTATATTTTATATAATACTCTTCGTATCTAAATTCATATCTTTCATTAACTAACATTCCTAATATTCCCGTTATTTAATTATAACATCTCTCGTTAATTTGCGTTTTTAAAATAATTCGTTTGGTTAATTCACGCACCCGCTTTTAAACTCGAGGGACTAATGTTGTTAAGTGGGCAAAGTGGTGACTAGTGAACTAGTCAAACCCACCTCCCACCATTCATTCACCTCCCACCCTCATCTTCATACTTCCACTTTTTCTCTCAAACCCCAACTACAAAGAATCAACATCTAAATTCGATCTAGGAAGCTTGCAACAAAACAAATTACATATTTGGAATCCTCTCTTCTTCCTCTACAATTTGATACCAATTTCATCTCGTTTGGGTAACTTTTCTAAAACTCTATATTTCTCTAAATTCGTTTTATAGACTTGAAATGGTGTTAGTTAGTGTCTATGGCTCGATTCTAACATGAATATGTGATTTATTTGCTCGATCTTGTTGTTTTGCATAAACTAGCATGAACTTGAAATGGGTGTGTTTAATCTTGAGTTTTGGATGATTAAATGTTGTTTAAATGTTAAAGTTCATGTATTAAAAGTGCTACTAGCATTGTTAGCTTCGTTTTGGTATGTTGGATGACATGAAAACTGAAATGTCCCGTTCTTATTGATTAAAAACGTTCCATATAAATTGATTTCGTTGCGAGGTTTTGACCTCTATATGAGACGTTTTTCAAAGACTGCATTCATTTTAAAACAAACCATAACCTTTATTTCATCAATAAAGGTTTAAAAAGCTTTACGTAGATTACCAAATAATGATAATCTAAAATATCCTGTTTACACACGACCATTACATAATGGTTTACAATACAAATATGTTACAACAAAATAAGTTTCTTGAATGCAGTTTTTACACAATATCATACAAGCATGGACTCCAAATCTCGTCCTTATTTAAGTATGCGACATCGGAAGCTCTTAATAATCACCTGAGAATAAACATGCTTAAAACGTCAACAAAAATGTTGGTGAGTTATAGGTTTAACCTATATATATCAAATCATAATAATAGACCACAAGATTTCATATTTCAATACACATTCCATACATAGAGATAAAAATCATTCATATGGTGAACACCTGGTAACCGACATTAACAAGATGCATATATAACAATATCCCCATCATTCCGGGACACCCTTCGGATATGATATAAATTTCAAAGTACTAAAGCATCCGGTACTTTGGATGGGGTTTGTTAGGCCCAATAGATCTATCTTTAGGATTCGCGTCAATTAGGGTGTCTGTTCCCTAATTCTTAGATTACCAGACTTAATAAAAAGGGGCATATTCGATTTCGATAATTCAACCATAGAATGTAGTTTCATGTACTTGTGTCTATTTTGTAAATCATTTATAAAACCTGCATGTATTCTCATCCCAAAAATATTAGATTTTAAAAGTGGGACTATAACTCACTTTCAGAGATTTTTACTTCGTCGGGAAGTAAGACTTGGCCACTGGTTGATTCACGAACCTATAACAATATATACATATATATCAAAGTATGTTCAAAATATATTTACAACACTTTTAATATATTTTGATGTTTTAAGTTTATTAAGTCAGCTGTCCTCGTTAGTAACCTACAACTAGTTGTCCACAGTTAGATGTACAGAAATAAATCGATAAATATTATCTTGAATCAATCCACGACCCAGTGTATACGTATCTCAGTATTGATCACAACTCAAACTATATATATTTTGGAATCAACCTCAACCCTGTATAGCTAACTCCAACATTCACATATAGAGTGTCTATGGTTGTTCCGAAATATATATAGATGTGTCGACATGATAGGTCGAAACATTGTATACGTGTCTATGGTATCTCAAGATTACATAATATACAATACAAGTTGATTAAGTTATGGTTGGAATAGATTTGTTACCAATTTTCACGTAGCTAAAATGAGAAAAATTATCCAATCTTGTTTTACCCATAACTTCTTCATTTTAAATCCGTTTTGAGTGAATCAAATTGCTATGGTTTCATATTGAACTCTATTTTATGAATATAAACAGAAAAATTATAGGTTTATAGTCGGAAAAATAAGTTACAAGTCGTTTTTGTAAAGGTAGTCATTTCAGTCGAAAGAACGACGTCTAGATGACCATTTTAGAAAACATACTTCCACTTTGAGTTTATCCATAATTTTTGGATATAGTTTCATGTTCATAATAAAAATCATTTTCTTAGAATAACAACTTTTAAATCAAAGTTTATCATAGTTTTTAATTAACTAACCCAAAACAGCCCGCGGTGTTACTACGACGGCGTAAATCCGGTTTTACGGTGTTTTTCGTGTTTTCAGGTTTTAAATCATTAAGTTAGCATATCATATAGATATAGAACATGTGTTTAGTTGATTTTAAAAGTCAATTTAGAAGGATTAACTTTTGTTTGCGAACAAGTTTAGAATTAACTAAACTATGTTCTAGTGATTACAAGTTTAAACCTTCGAATAAGATAGCTTTATATGTATGAATTGAATGATGTTATGAACATCATTACTACCTTAATTTCCTTGGATAAATCTACTGGAAAAGAGAAAAATGGATCTAGCTTCAATGGATCCTTGGATGGCTCGAAGTTCTTGAAGCAGAATCATAACACGAAAACAAGTTCAAGTAAGATCATCACTTGAAATAAGATTGTTATAGTTATAGAAATTGAACCAAAGTTTGAATATGATTATTACCTTGTATTAGAATGATAACCTACTGTAAGAAACAAAGATTTCTTGAGGTTGGATGATCACCTTACAAGATTGGAAGTGAGCTAGCAAACTTGAAAGTATTCTTGATTTTATGAAACTAGAACTTTTGGAATTTATGAAGAACACTTAGAACTTGAAGATAGAACTTGAGAGAGATCAATTAGATGAAGAAAATTGAAGAATGAAAGTGTTTGTAGGTGTTTTTGGTCGTTGGTGTATGGATTAGATATAAAGGATATGTAATTTTGTTTTCATGTAAATAAGTCATGAATGA
The DNA here is from genome assembly GCF_046630445.1 of Rutidosis leptorrhynchoides. Lineage (NCBI taxonomy): Eukaryota > Viridiplantae > Streptophyta > Magnoliopsida > Asterales > Asteraceae > Rutidosis > Rutidosis leptorrhynchoides. Next base: position 222,880,028 of record NC_092341.1, read on the forward strand.
TTACTCATATTTTTGTAATTTTATGAGATATTTCATGCTAGTTGCCAAATGATGGTTCCCACATGTGTTAGGTGACTCACATGGGCTGCTAAGAGCTGATCATTGGAGTGTATATACCAATAGTACATACATCTAAAAGCTGTGTATTGTACGAGTACGAATACGGGTGCATACGAGTAGAATTGTTGATGAAACTGAACGAGGATGTAATTGTAAGCATTTTTGTTAAGTAGAAGTATTTTGATAAGTGTATTGAAGTCTTTCAAAAGTGTATAAATACATATTAAAACACTACATGTATATACATTTTAACTGAGTCGTTAAGTCATCGTTAGTCGTTACATGTAAATGTTGTTTTGAAACCTTTAGGTTAACGATCTTGTTAAATGTTGTTAACCCAATGTTTATAATATCAAAAGAGATTTTAAATTATTATATTATCATGATATTATGATGTACGAATATCTCTTAATATGATATATATACATTAAATGTCGTTACAACGATAATCGTTACATATATGTCTCGTTTCAAAATCATTAAGTTAGTAGTCTTGTTTTTACATATGTAGTTCATTGTTAATATACTTAATGATATGTTTAATTATCATAATATAATGTTAACTATATATATAACCATATATATGTCATCATATAGTTTTTACAAGTTTTAACGTTCGTGAATCACCGGTCAACTTGGGTGGTCAATTGTCTATATGAAACCTATTTCAATTAATCAAGTCTTAACAAGTTTGATTGCTTAACATGTTGGAAACATTTAATCATGTAAATATCAATCTCAATTAATATATATAAACATGGAAAAGTTCGGGTCACTACAAAAACCTTACATTAACATAATTATTGATTTTGTGATTCTTGGTTAGGGTTTGATAGATCTTAAAACGAACTTTTGATGCATTACATGCTTTGCAATGTTATTTGTAAGTGTTTAGTTGTATTGTATGCATAATTACTTACGAAACGGCATATTGTATGTGTAAATTGGGTTCCCGAATCATGAAATGCGTTTTACGAACTTGAAACTTGAATAATGAACTTTTAACGATCATTCGACGAGGTTTTTGTTGTTGTAAATGATTAACTTTATTGATGAAATGTGCTTAGTTGCGTTCCTTGTCAAAATGCCTTTCCGATGATATAAGATACATGTTTCGATTATTTGCAGATCATAAATTGTGATTGTTTGATGTTTGGTTCGTGCACTTGTGTATTTTCAGCAAAACAGGGTCTGTGCACTAATCTAGACGCCGTCCAGATTCTTGGACGCTGTCCAGGCCTTCACATCTGGAAGCCATCCAGCCAATTTGGACGCCGTCCAGATGAACTACCAGGTTCTGATTTGGTTGGCCGTTTACCATTTAATTCTAACTATGCTACGCACCTCCGATTAACATGTAACTTGTTTTAACATGCTTATATATGAATAATTAGCTCAGAAAAATAGTTTGAGACCCGACCCGAATGTGTTGACTTTTTCGTTGACTTTGACTCGACCAAAGTTGACTTTTATTTAAACTTAACCGGATACTTATGCAATCGTTCTAACATGCCTTTATACTCGTATCTTGCATGAAACTTGACAATTTGATTCACATGCTATATTAAACGAGTCGTAACGAGCCATAGGACTAATTGAACACATTTCGATCGACCTCGTGTCGTAACCGGTAATTGATACGACTTATTTGTTTAGGTCAAGGCTAAGCAACTTTCATTGCACAATGTTCAATTACATGTACTTTGGCATGCAACTACAGTGAGATCATAGTCCTACCTTTTCAATAACTTTTATACTTTTAAATCGTGGGCTGAGAAACGTATACTTTGTATACATTTTATACGGTCTATACTCTTATACTTTGAACACAAATACGAAAGCAAAGATACGTACGAGTTAGAACAAAAATCCTCAAGTCCAATTATCATTAGTTACACTTGTAGGGTGTAAGTGAGAACTTATGTTGTGTGGCCATACGGGTTTAACGAACCCTCATTCGGAAGGTTCGCTACCGTTAGCGGGTGAAATATAATTTTATCGGAATAGTGTAGGTTCTAACACTATATGCAGAGGTAAGATTCAGTTAAGCTTTGATAATTGGATGCTCGTGATACAAACACATCTTTTGAGATGTATACGCTTGAGATTCGGTTTATACTAAATCTTGTGGTTCAAAAACATACTTTTACAAATACACCTATGATTTCACCTGAAATGTTCCGTTCTTATTGATTAAAAACGTTCCATATTAATTGATTTCGTTGCTAGGTTTTGACCTCTATATGAGACATTTTTCAAAGACTGCATTCATTTTAAAACAAACCATAACTTTTATTTCATCAATAAAGGTTTAAAAAGCTTTACGTAGATTATCAAATAATGATAATCTAAAATATCCTGTTTACACACGACCATTACATAATGGTTTACAATACAAATATGTTACAACAAAATAAGTTTCTTGAATGCAGTTTTTACACAATATCATACAAGCATGGACTCCAAATCTCGTCCTTATTTAAGTATGCGACAGCGGAAGCTCTTAATAATCACCTGAGAATAAACATGCTTAAAACGTCAACAAAAATGTTGGTGAGTTATAGGTTTAACCTATATATATCAAATCATAATAATAGACCACAAGATTTCATATTTCAATACACATCCCATACATAGAGATAAAAATCATTCATATGGTGAACACCTGGTAACCGACATTAACAAGATGCATATATAAGAATATCCCCATCATTCCGGGACACCCTTCGGATATGATATAAATTTTGAAGTACTAAAGCATCCGGTACTTTGGATGGGGTTTGTTAGGCCCAATAGATCTATCTTTAGGATTCGCGTCAATTAGGGTGTCTGTTCCCTAATTCTTAGATTACCAGACTTAATAAAAAGGGGCATATTCGATTTCGATAATTCAACCATAGAATGTAGTTTCACGTACTTGTGTCTATTTTGAAAATCATTTATAAAACCTGCATGTATTCTCATCCCAAAAATATTAGATTTTAAAAGTGGGACTATAACTCACTTTCACAGATTTTTACTTCGTCGGGAAGTAAGACTTGGCCACTGGTTGATTCACGAACCTATAACAATATATACATATATATCAAAGTATGTTCAAAATATATTTACAACACTTTTAATATATTTTGATGTTTTAAGTTTATTAAGTCAGCTGTCCTCGTTAGTAACCTACAACTAGTTGTCCACAGTTAGATGTATAGAAATAAATCGATAAATATTATCTTGAATCAATCCACGACCCAGTGTATACGTATCTCAGTATTGATCACAACTCAAACTATATATATTTTGGAATCAACCTCAACCCTGTATAGCTAACTCCAACATTCACATATAGAGTGTCTATGGTTGTTCCGAAATATATATAGATGTGTCGACATGATAGGTCGAAACATTGTATACGTGTCTATGGTATCTCAAGATTATATAATATACAATACAAGTTGATTAAGTTATGGTTGGAATAGATTTGTTACCAATTTTCACGTAGCTAAAATGAGAAAAATTATCCAATCTTGTTTTACCCATAACTTCTTCATTTTAAATCCGTTTTGAGTGAATCAAATTGCTATGGTTTTATATTGAACTCTATTTTATGAATCTAAACAGAAAAATTATAGGTTTATAGTCGAAAATATAAGTTACAAGTTGTTTTTGTAAGAGGTAGTTATTTCAGTAGAAAAAACGACGTCTTGATGACCATTTTGAAAAACATACTTCCACTTTGAGTTTAACCATGATTTTTGGATATAGTTTCATGTTCATAAGAAAAATCATTTTTCCAGAAGAACAACTTTTAAATCAAAGTTTATCATAGTTTTTAATTAACTAACCCAAAACAGCCCGCGGTGTTACTACGACGGCGTAAATCCGGTTTTACGGTGTTTTTCGTGTTTCCAGGTTTTAAATCATTAAGTTAGCATATCATATAGATATAGAACATGTGTTTAGTTGATTTTAAAAGTCAAGTTAGAAGGATTAACTTTTGTTTGCGAACAAGTTTAGAATTAACTAAACTATGTTCTAGTGATTACAAGTTTAAACCTTCGAATAAGATAGCTTTATATGTATGAATCGAATGATGTTATGAACATCATTACTACCTTAAGTTCCTTGGATAAACCTACTGGAAAAGAGAAAAATGGATCTAGCTTCAATGGATCCTTGGATGGCTCGAAGTTCTTGAAGCAGAATCATGACACGAAAACAAGTTCAAGTAAGATCATCACTTGAAATAAGATTGTTATAGTTATAGAAATTGAACCAAAGTTTGAATATGATTATTACCTTGTATTAGAATGATAACCTACTGTAAGAAACAAAGATTTCTTGAGGTTGGATGATCACCTTACAAGATTGGAAGTGAGCTAGCAAACTTGAAAGTATTCTTGATTTTATGTAACTAGAACTTGTAGAATTTATGAAGAACACTTAGAACTTGAAGATAGAACTTGAGAGAGATCAATTAGATGAATAAAATTGAAGAATGAAAGTGTTTGTAGGTGTTTTTGGTCGTTGGTGTATGGATTAGATATAAAGGATATGTAATTTTATTTTCATGTAAATAAGTCATGAATGATTACTCATATTTTTGTAATTTTATGAGATATTTCATGCTAGTTGCCAAATGATGGTTCCCATATGTGTTAGGTGACTCACATGGGCTGCTAAGAGCTGATCATTGGAGTGTATATACCAATAGTACATACATCTAAAAGCTGTGTATTGTACGAGTACGAATACGGGTGCATACGAGTAGAATTGTTGATGAAACTGAACGAGGATGTAATTGTAAGCATTTTTGTTAAGTAGAAGTATTTTGATAAGTGTATTGAAGTCTTTCAAAAGTGAATAAATACATATTAAAACACTACATGTATATACATTTTAACTGAGTCGTTAAGTCATCGTTAGTCGTTACATGTAAGTGTTGTTTTGAAACCTTTAGGTTAACGACCTTGTTAAATGTTGTTAACCCAATGTTTATAATATCAAATGAGATTTTAAATTATTATATTATCATGATATTATCATGTATGAATATCTCTTAATATGATATATATACATTAAATGTCTTTACAACGTTATTCGTTACATATATGTCTCGTTTAAAAATCATTAAGTTAGTAGTCTTGTTTTTACATATGTAGTTCATTGTTAATATACTTAATGATATGTTTACTTATCATAGTATCATGTTAACTATATATATATATATATCCATATATATGTCATCATATAGTTTTTACAAGTTTTAACGTTCGTGAATCACCGGTCAACTTGGGTGGTCAATTGTCTATATGAAACATATTTCAATTAATCAAGTCTTAACAAGTTTAATTGCTTAACATGTTGGAAACATTTAATCATGTAAATATCAATCTCAATTAATATATATAAACATGGAAAAGTTCGGGTCACTACAATACCTACCCGTTAAATAAATTTCGTCCCGAAATTTTAAGCTGTTGAAGGTGTTGACGAATCTTCTGGAAATAGATGCGGGTATTTCTTCTTCATCTGATCTTCATGCTCCCAGGTGAACTCGGGTCCTCTACGAGCATTCCATCGAACCTTAACAATTGGTATCTTGTTTTGCTTAAGTCTTTTAACCTCACGATCCATTATTTCGACGGGTTCTTCGATGAATTGAAGTTTTTCGTTGATTTGAATTTCATCTAACAGAATAGTTAGATCTTCTTTAGCAAAACATTTCTTCAAATTCGAGACGTGGAAAGTGTTATGTACAGCCGCGAGTTGTTGAGGTTACTCAAGTCGGTAAGCTACTGGTCCGACACGATCAATAATCTTGAATGGTCCAATATACCTTGGATTTAATTTCCCTCGTTTACCAAATCGAACAACGCCTTTCCAAGGTGCAACTTTAAGCATGACCATCTCTCCAATTTCAAATTCTATATCTTTTATTTTAATGTCAGCGTAGCTCTTTTGTCGACTTTGGGCGGTTTTCAACCGTTGTTGAATTTGGATGATCTTCTCGGTAGTTTCTTGTATAATCTCTGGACCCGTAATCTGTCTATCCCCCACTTCACTCCAACAAATCGGAGACCTGCACTTTCTACCATAAAGTGCTTCAAACGGCGCCATCTCAATGCTTGAATGGTAGCTGTTGTTGTAGGAAAATTCTGCTAACGGTAGATGTCGATCCCAACTGTTTCCGAAATCAATAACACATACTCGTAGCATGTCTTCAAGCGTTTGTATCGTCCTTTCGCTCTACCCATCAGTTTGTGGATGATAGGCAGTACTCATGTCTAGACGAGTTCCTAATGCTTGCTGTAATGTCTGCCAGAATCTTGAAATAAATCTGTCATCCCTATCAGAGATAATAGAGATTGGTATTCCATGTCTGGAGACGACTTCCTTCAAATACAGTCGTGCTAACTTCTCCACCTTGTCATCTTCTCTTATTGGCAAGAAGTGTGCTGATTTGGTGAGACGATCAACTATTACCCAAATAGTGTCAAAACCACTTGCAGTCCTTAGCAATTTAGTGATGAAATCCATGGTAATGTTTTCCCATTTCCATTCCAGGATTTCGGGTTGTTGAAGTAGACCTGATGGTTTCTGATGCTCAGCTTTGACCTTAGAACACGTCAAACATTCTCCTATGTATTTAGCAACATCGGCTTTCATACCCGGCCACCAAAAATGTTTCTTGAGATCCTTGTACATCTTCCCCGTTCCAGGATGTATTGAGTATCTGGTTTTATGAGCTTCTCTAAGTACCATTTCTCTCATATCTCCAAATTTTGGTACCCAAATCCTTTCAGCCCTATACCGGGTTCCGTCTTCCCGAATATTAAGATGCTTCTCCGATCCTTTGGGTATTTCATCCTTTAAATTTTCCTCTTTTAAAACTCCTTGTTGCGCCTCCTTTATTTGAGTAGTAAGGTTATTATGAATCATTATATTCATAGATTTTACTCGAATGGGTTCTCTGTCCTTCCTGCTCAAGGCATCGGCTACCACATTTGCCTTCCCCGGGTGGTAACGAATCTCAAAGTCGTAATCATTCAATAATTCAATCCACCTACGCTGCCTCATATTCAGTTGTTTCTGATTAAATATGTGTTGAAGACTTTTGTGGTCAGTATATATAATACTTTTGACCCCATATAAGTAGTGCCTCCAAGTCTTTAATGCAAAAACAACCGCGCCTAATTCCAAATCATGCGTCGTATAATTTTGCTCGTGAATCTTCAATTGTCTAGACGCATAAGCAATCACCTTCGTCCGTTGTATTAATACACAACCGAGACCTTGCTTTGATGCGTCACAATAAATCACAAAATCATCATTCCCTTCAGGCAATGACAATATAGGTGCCGTAGTTAGATTTTTCTTCAATAATTGAAACGCCTTTTCTTGTTCATCCTTCCATTCAAATTTCTTCCCTTTATGCGTTAATGCAGTCAAGGGTTTTGCTATTTTGGAGAAATCTTGGATGAATCTTCTATAGTAACCAGCCAATCCTAAAAATTGACGTATATGCTTCGGAGTTTTTGGGGTTTCCCACTTTTCAACGGTTTCGATCTTTGCCGAGTCCACCTGGATACCTTCTATGTTCACTATGTGACCGGGGAATTGAACTTCTTCCAACCAAAATGCACACTTTGAAAACTTAGCGTACAGTTTTTCTTTCCTCAATACTTCTAGCACTTTTCTCAAATGTTCTTCATGCTCTTGATCATTCTTTGAGTAAATAAGTATGTCATCGATGAAAACAATGAAAAACTTGTCAAGATATGGCCCAGACACTCGGTTCATAAGGTCCATGAACACAGCTGGTGCGTTAGTCAATCCAAACGGCATAACCATAAACTCGTAATGACCATAACGCGTCCTAAAAGCAGTTTTTGGAATATCATCCTCCTTTACTCGCATTTGATGATATCCAGAACGTAAATCGATCTTCGAATAAACCGACGAGCCTTGTAGTTGATCAAATAAGTCGTCAATTCTCGGCAGTGGATAACGGTTTTTGATGGTAAGTTTGTTCAACTCTCTGTAGTCAATACACAACCTAAATGTACCATCCTTCTTCTTGACAAACAAAACAGGAGCTCCCCATGGTGATGTGCTTGGTCGAATGAAACCACGTTCTAATAGTTCTTGCAGTTGGCTTTGCAGTTCTTTCATCTCGCTGGGTGCGAGTCTATAAGGAGCACGAGCTATTGGTGCAGCTCCTGGTACAAGATCTATTTGAAATTCAACAGATCGATGTGGAGGTAGTCCCAGTAATTCTTTCGGAAATACATCGGGAAATTCTTTTGCGACGGGAACATCATTGATGCTCTTTTCTTCAGTTTGTACTTTCTCGACGTGTGCTAGAACAGCATAGCAACCTTTTCTTATTAGTTTTTGTGCCTTCAAATTACTAATAAGATGTAGCTTCATGTTTCCCTTTTCTCCGTACACCATTAAGGGTTTTCCTTTTTCTCGTATAATGCGAATTGCATTTTTGTAACAAACGATCTCTGCTTTCACTTCTTTCAACCAGTCCATACCGATTATCACATCAAAACTCCCTAACTCTACTGGTATCAAATCAATCTTAAATGTTTCGCTAACCAGTTTAATTTCTCGATTCCGACATATATTATCTGCTGAAATTAATTTACCATTTGCTAATTCGAGTAAAAATTTACTATCCAAAGGCGTCAATGGACAACTTAATTCAGCACAAAAATCTCTACTCATATAGCTTCTATCCGCACCCAAATCAAATAAAACGTAAGCAGATTTATTGTCAATAAGAAACGTACCCGTAACAAGCTCCGGGTCTTCCTGTGCCTCTACCGCATTAATATTGAAAACTCTTCCGCGGCCTTGTCCATTCGTGTTCTCCTGGTTCGGGCAATTTCTAATAATGTGGCCCGATTTTCCACATTTATAACAAACTACATTGGCATAACTTGCTCCGACACTACTTGCTCCGCCATTACTCGTTCCGACACCATTTGTTCCTTTCGTTCTATTAACCCCTGGTCCGTAGACCTCACACTTCGCTGCACTATGACCATTTCTTTTACACTTGTTGCAAAATTTGGTGCAGAACCCCGAGTGATACTTTTCACACCTTTGGCATAGCTGCTTCTGATTGTTGTTGTTGTTGTTGCGGTTATTATTGTTGTTGGGATGATTGTTGTAGTTAATGTTGCTGTTGTTGTTGTTGTTGTTGTTGTTGTTGTTGTTGGGCCGTTTGTTGTAGTTGCGATTGATGTTGCGATTGTTGGGATAATTGTTGCGATTATTGTTGTAATTGCTGTTGTTGTTGTATTGGTGATTCTTATCACCGTTTTCCTCCCACTTTCTTTTGACTTGCTTCACATTGGCCTCTTCAGCAGTCTGTTCTTTAATTCTTTCTTCAATCTGGTTCATTAGTTTGTGAGCCATTCTACATGCCTGTTGTATGGAGGCAGGCTCGTGTGAACTTATATCTTCTTGGATTCTTTCCGGTAATCCTTTCACAAACGCGTCGATCTTCTCTTCCTCATCTTCGAACGCTCCCGGACACAATAGGCACAATTCTGTGAATCGTCTTTCGTACGTGGTAATATCAAATCCTTGGGTTCGTAACCCTCTAAGTTCTGTCTTGAGCTTATTGACCTCGGTTCTGGGATGATACTTCTCGTTCATCAAGTTCTTGAATGCTGACCACGGTAGTGCGTACGCATCGTATTGTCCCACTTGCTCTAGATAGGTATTCCACCATGTTAACGCAGAACCTGTGAAGGTATGCGTAGCGTACTTCACTTTGTCCTCTTCAGTACACTTACTTATGGCAAACACCGATTCGACCTTCTCGGTCCACCGTTTCAATCCGATCGGTCCTTCGGTTCCATCAAATTCCAAAGGTTTGCAGGCAGTGAATTCTTTGTAGGTGCATCCTACACGATTTCCTGTACTGCTAGATCCAAGGTTATTGTTGGTATGTAGCGCAGCCTGTACTGCGGCTATGTTTGAAGCTAGAAAAGTACGGAATTCCTCTTCATTCATATTCACGGTGTGTCGAGTAGTCGGTGCCATTTCCTTCAAAATAGTCAAATGGAACAAGTTAATCATACAGAATATTAAGAGTAGTTAATAGTATTTCGTAGCATAATATGAACTCATTTATAAAAGCTTTTTCTTCATATTAGCGTTTTATAAGTTTAAATTCGGGTATTACCTACCCGTTAAGTTCATACTTAGTAGCTAATATACAATTCAACTACTACAATTCTATATGAAAAACTGATTATAATAATATTTCGTGTTCAAACTTTTACACAATATTTTACAAACTTACAATATCGCTTATTTTACATATAGCATGAAATATAGCACACAATAAATTTGATACAAGATGGTTGTGAAGATAATTCTAGCTAGTACACAAGTCGTTCAGCAAAGGCAATAAAGACACGTAATTCATACGTCCAGAAACAAGTCATGCATTCTGGTTTTACTAGGATTACTTCCCATCCTTGGTCTTGTGGAACATAACCGTTATGGCCATTGATAAGACAGCGTGTTGTAACGTCGTCAAAGGGACGAGGGTTACGTAATGTCCAACAGTCCCGTAACAATATAAAAACCTCATTTCTTACCCCAATTACTGACTCCGTCACTTGTGGGAACGTTTTGTTTAATAGTTGTAGCCCGATGTTCTTTTTCTCACTTTGGTGAGAAGCGAACATTACTAACCCGTAAGCATAGCATGCTTCTTTATGTTGCATGTTAGCCGCTTTTTCTAAATCATGAAGTCCTATATTCGGATACATTGAGTCAAAATAATTTCTTAACCCGTTGCGTAAAATAGCATTTGGGTTCCCCGCAATATATGCTTCAAAGTAAACACATCGTAACTTATGGGTTTCCCAATGTGATATCCCCCATCTTTCAAATGAAAGTCTCTTATAAACCAAGACATTCTTGGAACGTTCTTCGGATGTCTTACAAACTGATTTCACCGTAAATAGTTGTGCCGAAGAATTCTGACCGACTCTAGACAAGATTTCATCAATCATGTCTCCGGGTAGGTCTCTTAAAATATTGGGTTGTCTATCCATTTTGTGTTTTTATACTGTAAAATAGACAAGAGTTAGATTCATAAAAAAAATACTTATTAATACAAGCAATTTTTACATATATCATAAAGCATAAGCACACTATATTACATATATTACACCACACGAATACAACTATCTTATTCCGACTCGCTTGTTTCTTCTTCTTCGGTTTTCGTTCGTTTTGCCAAGTTTCTAGGGATATATGATGTTCCCCTAATACGAGTCGTCGTTTTCCACATTGGTTTAGAAAAACCTGGTGGTTTAGAGGTTCCCGGGTCATTGTTACAACTTAAGGACTTCGGGGGTTGACGATACATATAAAGTTCATCGGGGTTGGAATTAGATTTCTCTATTTTTATGCCCTTTCCCTTATTATTTTCTTTTGCCTTTTTAAATTCAGTTGGGGTAATTTCTATAACATCATCGGAATTCTCGTCGGAATCCGATTCATCGGAGAATTGGTAATCCTCCCAATATTTTGCTTCCTTGGCGGAAACACCATTGACCATAATTAACCTTGGTCGGTTGGTTGAGGATTTTCTTTTACTTAACCGTTTTATTATTTCCCCCACCGGTTCTATTTCTTCATCCGGTTCCGATTCTTCTTCCGGTTCCGATTCTTCTTCCGGTTTCGACTCTTCTTCAGGTTCCTCTTCGGGAACTTGTGAATCAGTCCACGAATCATTCCAATTTACATTTGACTCTTCATTATTATTAGGTGAGTTAATGGGACTTGTTCTAGAGGTAGACATCTATCACATAATATCAAACGCGTTAAGAGATTAATATATCACATAATATTCACATGTTAAAAATATATAGTTTCCAACAAAATTTGTTAAGCAATCATTTTTCAAGTAAACACGGTCGAAGTCCAGACTCACTAATGCATCCTAACAAACTCGATAAGACACACTAATGCAAAATTCTGGTTCTCTAAGACCAACGCTCGGATACCAACTGAAATGTCCCGTTCTTATTGATTAAAAACGTTCCATATTAATTGATTTCGTTGCGAGGTTTTGACCTCTATATGAGACGTTTTTCAAAGACTGCATTCATTTTAAAACAAACCATAACTTTTATTTCATCAATAAAGGTTTAAAAAGCTTTACGTAGATTATCAAATAATGATAATCTAAAATATCCTGTTTACACACGACCATTACATAATGGTTTACAATACAAATATGTTACAACAAAATAAGTTTCTTGAATGCAGTTTTTACACAATATCATACAAGCATGGACTCCAAATCTCGTCCTTATTTAAGTATGCGACAGCGGAAGCTCTTAATAATCACCTGAGAATAAACATGCTTAAAACGTCAACAAAAATGTTGGTGAGTTATAGGTTTAACCTATATATATCAAATCATAATAATAGACCACAAGATTTCATATTTCAATACACATCCCATACATAGAGATAAAAATCATTCATATGGTGAACACCTGGTAACCGACATTAACAAGATGCATATATAAGAATATCCCCATCATTCCGGGACACCCTTCGGATATGATATAAATTTTGAAGTACTAAAGCATCCGGTACTTTGGATGGGGTTTGTTAGGCCCAATAGATCTATCTTTAGGATTCGCGTCAATTAGGGTGTCTGTTCCCTAATTCTTAGATTACCAGACTTAATAAAAAGGGGCATATTCGATTTCGATAATTCAACCATAGAATGTAGTTTCACGTACTTGTGTCTATTTTGAAAATCATTTATAAAACCTGCATGTATTCTCATCCCAAAAATATTAGATTTTAAAAGTGGGACTATAACTCACTTTCACATATTTTTACTTCGTCGGGAAGTAAGACTTGGCCACTGGTTGATTCACGAACCTATAACAATATATACATATATATCAAAGTATGTTCAAAATATATTTACAACACTTTTAATATATTTTGATGTTTTAAGTTTATTAAGTCAGCTGTCCTCGTTAGTAACCTACAACTAGTTGTCCACAGTTAGATGTATAGAAATAAATCGATAAATATTATCTTAAATCAATCCACGACCCAGTGTATACGAATCTCAGTATTGATCACAACTCAAACTATATATATTTTGGAATCAACCTCAACCCTGTATAGCTAACTCCAACATTCACATATAGAGTGTCTATGGTTGTTCCGAAATATATATAGATGTGTCGACATGATAGGTCGAAACATTGTATACGTGTCTATGGTATCTCAAGATTATATAATATACAATACAAGTTGATTAAGTTATGGTTGGAATAGATTTGTTACCAATTTTCACGTAGCTAAAATGAGAAAAATTATCCAATCTTGTTTTACCCATAACTTCTTCATTTTAAATCCGTTTTGAGTGAATCAAATTGCTATGGTTTTATATTGAACTCTATTTTATGAATCTAAACAGAAAAATTATAGGTTTATAGTCGGAAATATAAGTTACAAGTCGTTTTTGTAAGAGGTAGTCATTTCAGTCGAAAGAACGACGTCTAGATGACCATTTTAGAAAACATACTTCCACTTTGAGTTTAACCATAATTTTTGGATATAGTTTCATGTTCATAATAAAAATCATTTTCTCAGAATAACAACTTTTAAATCAAAGTTTATCATAGTTTTTAATTAACTAACCCAAAACAGCCCGCGGTGTTACTACGACGGCGTAAATCCGGTTTTACGGTGTTTTTAGTGTTTCCAGGTTTTAAATCATTAAGTTAGCATATCATATAGATATAGAACATGTGTTTAGTTGATTTTAAAAGTCAAGTTAGAAGGATTAACTTTTGTTTGCGAACAAGTTTAGAATTAACTAAACTATGTTCTAGTGATTACAAGTTTAAACCTTCGAATAAGATAGCTTTATATGTATGAATTGAATGATGCTATGAACATCATTACTACCTTAAGTTCCTTGGATAAACCTACTGGAAAAGAGAAAAATGGATCTAGCTTCAACGGATCCTTGGATGGCTCGAAGTTCTTGAAGCAGAATCATGACACGAAAACAAGTTCAAGTAAGATCATCACTTGAAATAAGATTGTTATAGTTATAGAAATTGAACCAAATTTTGAATATGATTATTACCTTGTATTAGAATGATAACCTACTGTAAGAAACAAAGATTTCTTGAGGTTGGATGATCACCTTACAAGATTGGAAGTGAGCTAGCAAACTTGAAAGTATTCTTGATTTTATGTAACTAGAACTTGTAGAATTTATGAAGAACACTTAGAACTTGAAGATAGAACTTGAGAGAGATCAATTAGATGAAGAAAATTGAAGAATGAAAGTGTTTGTAGGTGTTTTTGGTCGTTGGTGTATGGATTAGATATAAAGGATATGTAATTTTGTTTTCATGTAAATAAGTCATGAATGATTACTCATATTTTTGTAATTTTATGAGATATTTCATGCTAGTTGCCAAATGATGGTTCCCATATGTGTTAGGTGACTCACATGGGCTGCTAAGAGCTGATCATTGGAGTGTATATACCAATAGTACATACATCTAAAAGCTGTGTATTGTACGAGTACGAATACGGGTGCATACGAGTAGAATTGTTGATGAAACTGAACGAGGATGTAATTGTAAGCATTTTTGTTAAGTAGAAGTATTTTGATAAGTGTATTGAAGTCTTTCAAAAGTGAATAAATACATATTAAAACACTACATGTATATACATTTTAACTGAGTCGTTAAGTCATCGTTAGTCGTTACATGTAAGTGTTGTTTTGAAACCTTTAGGTTAACGACCTTGTTAAATGTTGTTAACCCAATGTTTATAATATCAAATGAGATTTTAAATTATTATATTATCATGATATTATCATGTATGAATATCTCTTAATATGATATATATATACATTAAATGTCTTTACAACGATATTCGTTACATATATGTCTCGTTTAAAAATCATTAAGTTAGTAGTCTTGTTTTTACATATGTAGTTCATTGTTAATATACTTAATGATATGTTTACTTATCATAGTATCATGTTAACTATATATATATATCCATATATATGTCATCATATAGTTTTTACAAGTTTTAACGTTCGTGAATCACCGGTCAACTTGGGTGGTCAATTGTCTATATGAAACATATTTCAATTAATCAAGTCTTAACAAGTTTAATTGCTTAACATGTTGGAAACATTTAATCATGTAAATATCAATCTCAATTAATATATATAAATATGGAAAAGTTCGGGTCACTACAGTACCTACCCGTTAAATAAATTTCGTCCCGAAATTTTAAGCTGTTGAAGGTGTTGACGAATCTTCTGGAAATAGATGCGGGTATTTCTTCTTCATCTGATCTTCATGCTCCCAGGTGAACTCGGGTCCTCTACGAGCATTCCATCAAACCTTAACAATTGGTATCTTGTTTTGCTTAAGTCTTTTAACCTCACGATCCATTATTTCGACGGGTTCTTCGATGAATTGAAGTTTTTCGTTGATTTGAATTTCATCTAACGGAATAGTGAGATCTTCTTTAGCAAAACATTTCTTCAAATTCGAGACGTGGAAAGTGTTATGTACAGCCGCGAGTTGTTGAGGTAACTCAAGTCGGTAAGCTACTGGTCCGACACGATCAATAATCTTGAATGGTCCAATATACCTTGGATTTAATTTCCCTCCTTTACCAAATCGAACAATGCCTTTCCAAGGTGCAACTTTAAGCATGACCATCTCTCCAATTTCAAATTCTATATCTTTTCTTTTAATGTCAGCATAGCTCTTTTGTCGACTTTGGGCGGTTTTCAACCGTTGTTGAATTTGGATGATCTTCTCAGTAGTTTCTTGTATAATCTTCGGACCCGTAATCTGTCTATCCCCCAATTCACTCCAACAAATCGGAAACCTGCACTTTCTACCATAAAGTGCTTCAAACGGCGCCATCTCAATGCTTGAATGGTAGCTGTTGTTGTAGGAAAATTCTGCTAACGGTAGATGTCGATCCCAACTGTTTCCGAAATCAATAACACATGCTCATAGCATGTCTTCAAGCGTTTGTATCGTCCTTTCGCTCTGCCCATCAGTTTGTGGATGATAGGCAGTACTCATGTCTAGACGAGTTCCTAATGCTTGCTGTAATGTCTGCCAGAATCTTGAAATAAATCTGCCATCCCTATCATAGATAATAGAGATTGGTATTCCATGTCTGGAGACGACTTCCTTCAAATACAGTCGTGCTAACTTCTCCATCTTGTCATCTTCTCTTATTGGCAGGAAGTGTGCTGATTTGGTGAGACGATCAACTATTACCCAAATAGTATCAAAACCACTTGCAGTCCTTGGCAATTTAGTGATGAAATCCATGGTAATGTTTTCCCATTTTCATTCCGGGATTTCGGGTTGTTGAAGTAGACCTGATGGTTTCTGATGCTCAGCTTTGACCTTAGAACACGTCAAACATTCTCCTATGTATTTAGCAACATCGGCTTTCATACCCGGCCACCAAAAATGTTTCTTGAGATCCTTGTACATCTTCCCCGTTCCAGGATGTATTGAATATCTGGTTTTATGAGCTTCTCTAAGTACCATTTCTCTCATATCTCCAAATTTTGGTACCCAAATCCTTTCAGCCCTATACCGGGTTCCGTCTTCCCGAATATTAAGATGCTTCTCCGATCCTTTGGGTATTTCATCCTTTAAATTTCCCTCTTTTAAAACTCCTTGTTGTGCATCCTTTATTTGAGTAGTAAGGTTATTATGAATCATTATATTCATAGATTTTACTCGAATGGGTTCTCTGTCCTTCCTGCTCAAGGCATCGGCTACCACATTTGCCTTCCCCGGGTGGTAACGAATCTCAAAGTCGTAATCATTCAATAATTCAATCCACCTACGCTGCCTCATATTCAGTTGTTTCTGATTAAATATGTTTTGAAGACTTTTGTGGTCGGTATATATAATACTTTTGACCCCATATAAGTAGTGCCTCCAAGTCTTTAATGCAAAAACAACCGCGCCTAATTCCAAATCATGCGTCATATAATTTTGCTCGTGAATCTTCAATTGTCTAGACGCATAAGCAATCACCTTCGTCCGTTGCATTAATACACAACCGAGACCTTACTTTGATGAGTCACAATAAATCACAAAATCATCATTCCCTTCAGGCAATGACAATATAGGTGCCGTAGTTAGATTTTTCTTTAATAATTGAAACGCCTTCTCTTGTTCATCCTTCCATTCAAATTTCTTCCCTTTATGCATTAATGCAGTCAAGGGTTTTGCTATTTTGGAGAAATCTTGGATGAATCTTCTGTAGTAACCAGCCAATCCTAAAAATTGACGTATATGCTTCGGAGTTTTTGGGGTTTCCCACTTTTCAACGGTTTCGATCTTTGCCGGGTCCACCTGGATACCTTCTTTGTTCACTATGTGACCGAGGAATTGAACTTCTTCCAACCAAAATGCACACTTTGAAAACTTAGCGTACAGTTTTTCTTTCCTCAATACTTCTAGCACTTTTCTCAAATGTTCTTCGTGCTCTTGATCATTCTTTGAGTAAATAAGTATGTCATCGATGAAAACAATGACAAACTTGTCAAGATATGGCCCACACACTCGGTTCATAAGGTCCATGAACACAGCTGGTGCGTTAGTCAATCCAAACGGCATAACCATAAACTCGTAATGACCATAACGCGCCCTAAAAGCAGTTTTTGGAATATCATCCTCCTTTACTCGCATTTGATGATATCCAGAACGTAAATCAATCTTCGAATAAACCGACGAGCCTTGTAGTTGATCAAATAAGTCGTCAATTCTCGGCAGTGGATAACGGTTTTTGATGGTAAGTTTGTTCAACTCTCTGTAGTCAATACACAACCTAAATGTACCATCCTTCTTCTTGACAAACAAAACAGGAGCTCCCCATGGTAATGTGCTTGGTCGAATGAAACCACGTTCTAATAGTTCTTGCAGTTGGCTTTGCAGTTCTTTCATCTCGCTGGGTGCGAGTCTATAAGGAGCACGAGCTATTGGTGCAGCTCCTGGTACAAGATCTATTTGAAATTCAACAGATCGATGTGGAGGTAGTCCCGGTAATTCTTTCGGATATACATCGGGAAATTCTTTTGCGACGGGAACATCATTGATGCTCTTTTCTTCAGTTTGTACTTTCTCGACGTGTGCTAGAACAGCATAGCAACCTTTTCTTATTAGTTTTTGTGCCTTCAAATTACTAATAAGATGTAGCTTCATGTTTCCCTTTTCTCCGTACACCATTAAGGGTTTTCCTTTTTCTCGTATAATGCGAATTGCATTTTTGTAACAAACGATCTCTGCTTTCACTTCTTTCAACCAGTCCATACCGATTATCACATCAAAACTCCCTAACTCTACTGGTATCAAATCAATCTTAAATGTTTCGCTAACCAGTTTAATTTCTCGATTCCGACATATATTATCTGCTGAAATTAATTTACCATTTTCTAATTCGAGTAAAAATTTACTATCCAAAGGCGTCAATGGACAACTTAATTTAGCACAAAAATCTCTACTCATATAGCTTCTATCCGCACCCGAATCAAATAAAACGTAAGCAGATTTATTGTCAATAAGAAACGTACGCGTAACAAGCTCCGGATCTTCCTATGCCTCTGCCGCATTAATATTGAAAACTCTTCCGCGGCCTTGTCCATTCGTGTTCTCCTGGTTCGGCCAATTTCTAATAATGTGGCCCGCTTTTCCACATTTATAACAAACTACATTGGCATAACTTGCTCCGACACTACTTGCTCCGCCATTACTCGTTCCGACACCATTTGTTCCTTTCTTTCTATTAACCCCTGGTCCGTAGACCTCACACTTCGCCGCACTATGACCATTTCTTTTACACTTGTTGCAAAATTTGGTACAGAACCCCGAGTGATACTTTTCACACCTTTGGCATAGCTGCTTCTGATTGTTGTTGTTGTTGCGGTTATTATTGTTGTTGGGATGATTGTTGTAGTTGATGTTGCTGTTGTTGTTGTTGTTGTTGTTGGGCCGTTTGTTGTAGTTGCGATTGATGTTGCGATTGTTGTGATAATTGTTGCGATTATTGTTGTAATTGATGTTGTTGTTGTATTGGTGATTCTTATCACCGCTTTCCTCCCACTTTCTTTTGACTTGCTTCACATTGGCCTCTTCAGCAGTCTGTTATTTAATTCTTTCTTCAATCTGGTCCATTAGTTTGTGAGCCATTCTACATGCCTGTTGTATGGAGGCGAGCTCGTGTGAACTTATATCTTCTTGGATTCTTTCCGGTAATCCTTTCACAAACGCGTCGATCTTCTCTTCCTCATCTTCGAACGCTCCCGGACACAATAGGCACAATTCTGTGAATCGTCTTTCGTACGTGGTAATATCAAATGATGTTATGAACATCATTACTACCTTAAGTTCCTTGGATAAACCTACTGGAAAAGAGAAAAATGGATCTAGCTTCAACGGATCCTTGGATGGCTCGAAGTTCTTGAAGCAGAATCATGACACGAAAACAAGTTCAAGTAAGATCATCACTTGAAATAAGATTGTTATAGTTATAGAAATTGAACCAAAGTTTGAATATGATTATTACCTTGTATTAGAATGATAACCTACTGTAAGAAACAAAGATTTCTTGAGGTTGGATGATCACCTTACAAGATTGGAAGTGAGCTAGCAAACTTGAAAGTATTCTTGATTTTATGTAACTAGAACTTGTAGAATTTATGAAGAACACTTAGAACTTGAAGATAGAACTTGAGAGAGATCAATTAGATGAAGAAAATTGAAGAATGAAAGTGTTTGTAGGTGTTTTTGGTCGTTGGTGTATGGATTAGATATAAAGGATATGTAATTTTGTTTTCATGTAAATAAGTCATGAATGATTACTCATATTTTTGTAATTTTATGAGATATTTCATGCTAGTTGCCAAATGATGGTTCCCACATGTGTTAGGTGACTCACATGGGCGGCTAAGAGCTGATCATTGGAGTGTATATACCAATAGTACATACATCTAAAAGCTGTGTATTGTACGAGTACGAATACGGGTGCATACGAGTAGAATTGTTGATGAAACTGAACGAGGATGTAATTGTAAGCATTTTTGTTAAGTAGAAGTATTTTGATAAGTGTATTGAAGTCTTTCAAAAGTGTATAAATACATATTAAAACACTACATGTATATACATTTTAACTGAGTCGTTAAGTCATCGTTAGTCGTTACATGTAAGTGTTGTTTTGAAACCTTTAGGTTAACGACCTTGTTAAATGTTGTTAACCCAATGTTTATAATATCAAATGAGATTTTAAATTATTATATTATCATGATATTATCATGTATGAATATCTCTTAATATGATATATATACATTAAATGTCTTTACAACGATATTCGTTACATATATGTCTCGTTTAAAAATCATTAAGTTAGTAGTCTTGTTTTTACATATGTAGTTCATTGTTAATATACTTAATGATATGTTTACTTATCATAGTATCATGTTAACTATATATATATCCATATATATGTCATCATATAGTTTTTACAAGTTTTAACGTTCGTGAATCACCGGTCAACTTGGGTGGTCAATTGTCTATATGAAACATATTTCAATTAATCAAGTCTTAACAAGTTTAATTGCTTAACATGTTGGAAACATTTAATCATGTAAATATCAATCTCAATTAATATATATAAACATGGAAAAGTTCGGGTCACTACATCACCAATGTTTTTCGTTGACAGTTTTCTATATGTTTTCTCAGGTTCATACTTGGCTACTTGATACATACTTCCGCGTACACTTATACTTGCTTGGGGTCAAGCATGCATGCATACACTTTGATTACTTGCTTGGGGTCAAGCATACATACATACATACATACATACATACGCTATTGATAGCATTCGAGATTTACAACTTATACTATGTCGCAAATTATTTCATTTATGCTTATCAACTTTTGTAAACTTAACTCGTTGTCGAACTGTTTGGAAACTCAAAACTTTGCAAGTCTTACACGTTTCAAATGAATACGACATAATTTTGGTCAAATGCGTCTCACTTAGGGACTATGACCACGTAACGGGACCTAAGTTAGCGACGCCGACAATGATGATTTTTTCGGGTCTCTACATGTCTTGATAAGAGCTATATGCCCCAGAATTCGTCAATTAAGAAGATGTTGGTTGAAGTGAAAATTGAAAAGCCTTGATCTTCTAAACTTTTAGAAGTGTTTGTTTGTTTAGTGTTTTATAATTTAGTTATGTATGTTTGAATGCTTTCAGTATGTAGCTTTTTTTATACCAACGAACGTTTGCTTCAACGGTATCAAGCCTCAGTGTGGAAGGCTCCGCGATTAGTTGCCAAGCAACCCGGGTTCAATTCCTGGGGGCGGAAGGTTTTCTCTCCAATTTCCTGCGATTAGTTGCCAAGCAACTCAGGTCCTGCGATTAGTTGACAAGCAACCCGGGTAGGAGTTTCCTTCTAGCGTGTGTGGGTGCAAATGATGAGGGTCGTTGAAATAAATGATCCGCTGATGCAAATTCGCCGTTAAAAAAAAATGATGGTCTTTTTTTGGTGAACAGGGGTTTATTATATGGGTCAAAGTATTTGTTGTATGGTTAGCATTGTCCTTATAAAATTGGTGTTCATAGATGAGGAAGAAATCAATATGGGTCAAAATATTTGTTATATATAGATATATAGATACATGTATATGTACTCTGAATAGATATCACATGTGCTTTTGTATATAGATACATTGTATATGTATATGTACTCTGAATATCACATGTGCTTGCTTTTTGTTGGCAATTGTTTTAATCAAAAAGGCTTTTGCCATGGTGCTAATAAAATAACTTTGGCTTTTCATAGAAAAAACTATAAACTGATGATTACGTATATATATTGATGTATTCAATCAGATTACACTAAATTTTTGTATAGTAAAATGTTATTTTTATTTATTTTGTAATTTAGATTATTAAATAAACATGTATAGTCACGGGTTATTATTTATTGTTTACTTTCAAAAAAGTTCTATTTTCTTAGTATAGATACACATTTGTCTAACTCATTATAAGCATGTAAATATAAATATATATTTATATAAGATTCACATTTAAAATAACATTCCTCAACTACAACATATTATTCAATAACTTTTGTTTACAAATCCGTGATTTTACGGGTCTTTTCACTAGTAGATGTCCTAAATGGTTAAAAAAAATAGTTCAACTCTAAATAGTTAAAATAATATTTCAACTTTGAATAGTTCAACATATATCATATGTCACTAACAAACTCACTGAATGTTAAATGATTCAATATTTAGTGTTGAATCATTCAATTAAAATAATGTCGAAGGCACAATCAGTTTCAAGGGGTGTGTAAACAAGCATTAAACATTGCGTGAATTGTTCTATAGGTAGTTCAATTATGTTCATCATGAACGATATATTATTTTCCTATGTATAATTGAACAAATATCTATAGATTTTTTGTATAATAACCTGAACGAAAGTGTGCTTTATTATATATATATATATATATATATATATATATATATATATATATATATATATATATATATATATATATATATATATATATATATATATATATATATATATATATATATATATATATATATATATATATATATATAAATAAATAATAAATTATTTGTTCTTATTATGTAAATCTTATTAAATCTAAATAAACTAAATTATATTAGATTAGGTGTGTAAATATAATACGGACAGTAACCAATGACAAGTTTAAACAACTAAAGTGTGGTTTATATATATACATATACATACTAATAATTAAAGTATGAGCATGGGTTATAAACTTGAAGGTAGCATGTCTAGTTTATATCTATAGTGTATATGGAGTAAATCAAAAAATAGAAAATAAAAAGCCTCCAACCCACTAACCTTCCAAGTTCCAGCTATCCACCATCCTACCCTCTAGAAACCTAGCTAGGTTACATTTCTTAACTCTTCTCATTATATATACCATATGATCATATATATGTCTCTAATACATTTCACATAGCAAGAGAAAATAAAATACTCAAAGATATATTATGTAAAGTAAACTGAGATGGGAAAATAAGGAGGGCATGCGGAGCAAAATTAATTCGATTACCAAATCTTTGAAGAATAAAGGTATCACAAAACTGAACTTTTAAGAGTATTGTTTATTAGTTTTAATCCAGACTTTTCATCTATTCATATACGTATGTAGAGATGTACATGTTTTCAAATCGTAGAAGATAAAGTTGGTATTATATATGATTATTGTTGGGATTTTAACAAGTTTGAAAAGTCTTAAAACCTTTTAGGAATCATTATGAACGGAAGCGTGTAATTACCAATTAAACTTGTTAATCTTTAAACCAATTTAAAGTTAAATCCCAATAGGATCAAGTTGTGAACATAAGCTTACAAACTAACAAGAAAGGAAGAGTTTATACCTCCTTAAAACAAGTTTAAGGGCTGTCCAAAATGCTTATAAGATGATGAAGATATGTGTAGAACTTCAAGCCTTTGATTCACTAACAACACCCTTTAAGTTAGCTAGACTTTAGAACCTTAACAACCTTGTTAACAAAGCTACAAACCCCTTTCTTTGCTCACTAATTTCTGGACAGCAGCAACCCAAAAGAATGATGATGAATGTAGCTTCAAAAGCATGAAACCTCAAGTAGTTATACCCCAAACTTGTGTACCAACACCTTAGCTTTAGTTAGGATTTAATTAACACTTGAAATAAGCTTGCAAAATTAACAAAAGAACCCTTTCTCTTGCCTCAAACCCCACGGCCTATTTCAGCAGAATTGGGAGAGAATGCAGTTTTTTTTTTGTGTGTTTTGATGTGTATTCAAAGTCACTTTGGTCTCCAAGAAGTCTTAGATACTTATGCTTCTTGAAAATCCAAGTATCCATTCAAATGGCTAGTCAAAATGAATGCATTTTTGAGACTCCAATGCCACTTACTCAACAAGTATAATAGAATATGTTTTATAAAAGAATTAGTTTTTATAAAATTCTTTTATAAACTTCCATTATATTTATATACATCTTAATATATAAAATCCATTTATATAAAAATGTAACATAAACTTATTAATTATTTACCTATAAATAATTAAATCCATATTATATAAATTATTCCATAATTTATATATGTATACACATCAAGTAATATTTAAGAAAACCATTTTTCTTAAAGTTCAAGTGTCGCGTATTTGATCAATGAACCAATCGTTAAAATCAAATACGAATAAGGTGTCGGTAAGTTTGTTATTGGGTATGACCCGACTTGGATCATAACACATTAGCCACATTAATTTAATATGTCTCTCGGGCATACGAAATACCTTCAATATCCCACTTGCACGAGAAACATAAGAAATTAATGCAAGTGATGGATACCACCTAACGACCGTCCATCACCCCCAATATGTTATGACTTTGTGCCATTCAATAACATCATCCCTTTCGAGTTCCTTACTCGAACTGATATATAGGTGAATCTTTCATCACATCCTTTCATCCTAGATGTCATGTTAAATCCAAGAGATACAGAGTGATCACTCTCTTTTAGATTTAACTTTATCAGGCCTTAGACATCTGACTCTCAACGAATAAGAGGGACAAATTCCATCTTGACTACATACGTCCTAGATACACACTTTGTATTATACCTGAGCTCTTCCTTATGTACTACCATATTTCAGAATAGCGAAGGAAAGAATCAAGGCATAATACTTGGTGAATATCAGAACCCAATATGTATCTCAGGTCAGAGGATACGATGATATTCGCCTTTACTCAAGATTACATGTGATCAACCACAAAGGCTCCATACAGTAAATCTTGAGAGCGGGTCTTCCAATATTTGTATCCCACAAATATCTATGAACCTTGGTAGCAACCCTGCCCCACATTCAACCTATGAATGTTTACCAATCCAAGTTCATAATAGTCTAAACCTCACACTTGTTCCCACAAATGTGATCGACTACGGAATTTAGAATAATTACTTATTCATGGATAAAATATGCAAAATAGGAACATAACTCAAAATAAATTAAACCATAATTATATTAATGAGTTTGAGCCACTTCGTTCCGTTACAATACTTAAAACAGATCATGACCAATCACTAGAATATCGAAGCCCTAATGCACAAACATGTCCTTCATGTTTTGCTCCATATAAGAGTTTCGTGAGTGGATCCGCTATGTTATGATCTGTGTGAACCTTGCGAATACATATCTTTCCTTTTTCAACTTCATCCCTTATGTAGTTGAATCTCCGCTCAATGTGACGGGTCTTTTGATGAGCACGAGGTTCCTTGATTTGAGCAATCGCACCCTCGTTGTCACAAAAGATCTCAAGAGGGTCCTGAATGGAAGGGACTACTCCTAAGTCGTCGATGAATTTCTTCATCCATGCAGCTTCCTGAGCTGCCAATGATGCGGCGATGTACTCTGACTCTGTAGTGGATAGAGCAACAACATCCTGTTTTGAACTCTTCCAAGAGACCGCACCTCCATTTAATGTAAAGACATAACCGGATTGTGATCGAGAATCATCTCGATCAGTTTGGAAACTCACGTCTACGTAACCCTTTACAGCGAGTTCCTCCTCACCAGACCCATATATCAGAAACATATCCTTAGTCCTCCTAAGGTATTTCAATATACTTTTAACAGCAATCCAATGACTGTTTCCTGGGTTATTCTGGTATCTACTTGTCAAGCTTAGAGCGCATGACACATCCGGTCTAGTACATATCATTGCATACATGATAGACCCAATAGCAGATGCGTATGGGACTTTCTTCATTCTCTCTTGTTCATCTTTCGTGGTAGGACACTGAGATGAACTGAGAACGGTTCCTCTTTAAATAGGTACCAAACCTTTCTTAGAGTTTTTCATCTTGAACCTTTTCAAGATTTTGTCAATGTATGTACTTTGACTTAAACCTATCAATCTCTTGGATCTATTCCTGTAGATCCCAATCCCCAAAATGTATTTTGCTTCTCCAATATCCTTAATGGAGAAGCAGCTACTTAGCCAAGTCTTAACTCCTTGCATTTGTGGAATATCATTTCCAAATAATAATATATCATCCACATATAGTACAAGGAACATGACAGTGCTCCCACTAGCTTTCTTATATACACAAGCTTCATCACCATTTTTAATGAAGCCAAATTTCTCGGCTTCCTCATTAAAACGATGATTCCACATTCTAGATGCTTGTTTCAATCCGTAGATTGACTTCTTTAACTTGCATACCTTTTTAGGATATTTCGGATCGACAAAACCTTCGGGCTGAACCATATAGACATCTTCCATAAGATATCCATTTAGGAAAGCAGTTTTGACATCCATTTGCCATATTTCGTAATCATAATGAGCGGCAATGGCAAATAATATCCTTATAGACTTCAGCATTGCCACAGGCGAAAAGGTTTCATCATAATCAACCCCTTGAGTTTGAGTGAAACCTTTTGCAACAAGTCTAGCTTTATATGTATCCAAGTTTCCATGTATGTCGGTTTTCATCTTGAAAAGCCATTTACAATCAACTAGCCTAGAGCCAGGAGGTTGAGCAACAAGTTCCCAAACTTGGTTGTCATACATGGATTGCATCTCAGCGTTCATGGCTTCCTGCCATTTATCTTTATCAATCCTTGATAAAGCATCTTGGTAGTTTATTGGTTCATCCAAATCAACCGTATAGCAACCATCTATGAGAAACCCATATCTCTCAGGAGGATTGCTAATTCTACCAGATCTACGAATGTCTTGTGTATTTTGATCATCCATTTGATCACTCTCAACATTTTCATGTTGAGTGCTAGTGTCAACCAATTGTGTATCATCTACTTGATCTTGAACCTCTTCAAGATCTATCTTCCTTTCACTATTTCCTTCCATTAGGAACTTAGTTTCAAGGAATTCCGCTTTCCGAGCAACAAATACATTTTGCTCGGATGGATCATAGAAATAGTATCCCATATCGTCCTTGGGATATCCTATGAAGATACACTTCGTGGATCGAGCATTCAACTTATTAGGGACGTAACGCTTAGGATAAGCTTCACATCCCCATACCTTTAAGTATGATAGAGATGGAGGTTTACTAAACCATATCTCATGAGGTGTTCGTTCCACTTTCTTGGTTGGGGCCATATTTAGAATACGAGCCGCAGAGCATAGACAATAACCCCAAAATGATAGAGGTAACGAGCTTCTTGCCATCATAGATCGAACCATATCCATTAGGGTTCGGTTTCTCCTTTCGGACACTCCATTAAGCTGAGGTGTTCCGGGTGGAGTAAGTTGTGAGATAATCCCACAACTCCTAAGATGATCTTGGAAAGCATCGCTTAGGTATTCACCTCCTCTATCGGTACGAAGTACCTTGATTGTCTTATTGAGTTGATTTTGTACTTCGTTTTGATATTCCTTGAATGCTTCAAAAGTTTCGTCCTTGTGTCTTAATAAGTAGACATATCCGAAACGACTGAAGTCATCAATGAAAGTAACGAAGTATCTTTCACCATTCCTAGCTATGGGCTTAAAGGGTCCACATACATCCGAATGTATTAATTCCAATAAGTCCTTAGCCCTTTCATAGGTCCCTTTGAAAGGTGCTTTAGTCATTTTGCCTTGTAAACAAGATTCACATACATCAAATGAGTCAAGTTCATTTGATTTCAAAAGTCCATTCTTTTGAAGTGTATGTATTCGATTCTTGTTTATGTGACCAAGGCGACAATGCCATAAGTAGGAATCACTCAAATCCCTTTTGAGTTTCTTGGTGCTAGTATGGTATATTGAGCTACTAGATGATGCATCATCATGAACCAATTCATAAATTCCATTTGAAGGCGAAGCCTTGAAATAGAATACATTATCTAAATAAACATGGATATCATCATTAACAAAATTAAGATTAAAACCACATTGTTTTAAGTGAGAAATAGAAATAATGTTTCTACACAAATCCGGAGCATACAAAACATTTTCTAAAATAAGTTCCAATCCGCTTGGAAGCTTCAAAACAAAATCTCCTTGAGCTTTAACATGCACCTTTGCACCATTGCCCATATAGAGACTTGATGTTCCCGCCATATGATCACTTCTTTTGAACCCCTGCAAAGAATTGCAAATATGAGTTCCACATCCTGTGTCTAATACCCATGTATTAGAAGAAGTAATATTAAGCTCAATATATACCATATATATGTTACCTGAGGTTTGCCCTGCATCCCTCTTGTCCTTCAACTCCTTAAGATAGACCGGGCAATTTCGCTTCCAGTGACCCATTTCACCGCAACCGAAACACGGGTCTTCTTTGGGGTTTGCCTTCTCAGCTACCTTTTGCTTCTTAGCCTTGTTGATGGTTGGGGTAACCATCTTCCCCTTCCCTTTGCCTTGATAGGCGGGTCCTTTTCTCTTAGCCACCTTTGGCTTAGAGGTCTTACCTTTGGATCCACCTTGATCGATTATTAACACGGGTAAAGCCCTTTTACCCATGCTAGTTTCCGCCGTTCGAAGCATACCGTGAAGCTCACCTATGCTCTTATCCATCCCATTCATATTGTAATTAATTACAAATTGATCAAACCTTTTTGATAGGGAGTTAAGGATAAGATCGGTGGCTAACTCATTAGATATGTTGAGATTAAGACGGTTTGCGCGATCAATAAGGCTTTTCATTTTGAGGACATAAGAGGATACGGATTGGGTGTCATCCATACGACATGCATGTAACGCTCGAACCGTTTCGAAGCGCTCGACACGTGCTTGTTGAAGGAACATCTCCTTCAATTGCGTAATCATGTCATATGCACTATGATGTTCGAAATCCTTTTGGAGTTCGGGTATCATAGTCCCAAGCATTAGGAAAACGACTTGCACCGAATCGGCGCAATACTTATCCCAATAAGCCATGCCTTCCGTATCATCCTCGTCGGGTTGATCGGGAATGGGGTCTTCCAACACATACGCCTTATCCTCAAGTTTGAGGACAATCCTAAGATTGCGGAACCAATCCATAAAGTTCGTATGGTTGAGTTTGTCTTTCTCGAGGAGAGACCTTAACGATAGGTTGTTCAAGTTAATAGGTGCGTTTTGCATGTTGTTGTTATTGGCGGCCATCTACAAAATTTAACAAAGTTCGTTTAAGTATTAATTTTAATTTAACATTCAATACCCTTTAAATCCAATTGAATTATTAAATTCTAGAATCCAACGGTAAACCAAATTTTGGTTAGGTGACCTTTATCCCGCAATTTGATTTAGCTAGGTAGTCAATAAATGACAATTGCAATCTATTTGCAACTTCTAGAGTATGGGATCATGCAATCCTTTTGCATGGCATATTTATCCCATCAACGCCTATTTGTTCCTCATGCTTCGGTGACCCTAAGTTCATGATTCCCAAATCAAGTCTTCCTACTTGTATAGACTTGTAAATTTAACATACAAGTGGTTAGGTGACCTTTATCCCACAAGCATGCGAAATTTACCTTAATCATATTAGTTTGCTCATAACGGTTAGGTGACCTTTATCCCATCATGAGTTCCCTAATACTTTCAAGTGTCACACAATAGGATGGCGTTAAACTTGTTTACCTTGTTAGTAAAAGGGATTTAGGTTTTCATTAATTCTAGTTTGAGAAAACTTTTATGCCATACACCAACATGCATTTAGTGTATGGTACTTATGAAAAACCAATTTCATGTCTTGTAATTGAGCCAATTACTTGATATAAACCAATTTATATTTGTTATCATTTTCTTGTTCCTAATAACCATTTATTAAGGTCTTTAGTTGCCTTTTTCAATTTAACCATTTAAATTGCCGTTTTGCATGTCGTTAATTCGTCTAATTTAACCAATTAAATTGTCGTTTTGTTTGTTGTTAACATGTGTGACTAATTTTATCAACCAAACATACAATACAATAAACAAACAAACAATCACACATGCAAAACAAGTATGTTCACAATCTAGCCATTTTGGTGGACATTTGTTTAGCCGAAAACAAATGTCACCGGGTTAAGGGGTAATAATACAAAGTAGGAGATTTCAAATCTCCCACTTAACCTTGCATCCATATGCTCCTTGTGTTCTTCAAGTCTTCATTATCTTGTATCTTCATTTTACAAAATATGTATCCTAATACATTTTATCTAGAAAATGAAAATACAACCTAATCTATTTTACATACCAAATATAAAATAAATTACATAACCAAATGAATAACTATTACAAACCAATTGAATGAATTAATATTACATACCAAATGAATATTACAAATCAACCAAACATTCAACCATAACATGCATTCAACACAAGGTCAAGGCTATGATTGTGAACATGAACATGCAACCAAATAAGACCAAATGAAAAGGCCCAAAACCCACTTTTGGAACCCAAACAATTCGGCCTAATACATAAACCCACCCAAACCCATTGATTTTTGCAATCTACATTCATGCATGTTCATAGATTGCAAATATAGTGGGTTTAAAACAACTTTTCGAAGCATATTTCAACAACTTCGGCTCTAGATACCATTGTTGGGATTTTAACAAGTTTGAAAAGTCTTAAAACCTTTTAGGAATCATTATGAACGGAAGCGTGTAATTACCAATTAAACTTGTTAATCTTTAAACCAATTTAAAGTTAAATCCCAATAGGATCAAGTTGTGAACATAAGCTTACAAACTAACAAGAAAGGAAGAGTTTATACCTCCTTAAAACAAGTTTAAGGGCTGTCCAAAATGCTTATAAGATGATGAAGATATGTGTAGAACTTCAAGCCTTTGATGCACTAACAACACCCTTTAAGTTAGCTAGACTTTAGAACCTTAACAACCTTGTTAACAAAGCTACAAACCCCTTTCTTTGCTCACTAATTTCTGGACAGCAGCAACCCAAAAGAATGATGATGAATGTAGCTTCAAAAGCATGAAACCTCAAGTAGTTATACCCCAAACTTGTGTACCAACACCTTAGCTTTAGTTAGGATTTAATTAACACTTGAAATAAGCTTGCAAAATTAACAAAAGAACCCTTTCTCTTGCCTCAAACCCCACGGCCTGTTTCAGCAGAATTGGGAGAGAATGCAGTTTTTTTTTTTTGTGTGTTTTGATGTGTATTCAAAGTCACTTTGGTCTCCAAGAAGTCTTAGATACTTATGCTTCTTGAAAATCCAAGTATCCATTCAAATGGCTAGTCAAAATGGATGCATTTTTGAGACTCCAATGCCACTTACTCAACAAGTATAATAGAATATGTTTTATAAAAGAATTAGTTTTTATAAAATTCTTTTATAAACTTCCATTATATTTATATACATCTTAATATATAAAATCCATTTATATAAAAATGTAACATAAACTTATTAATTATTTACCTATAAATAATTAAATCCATATTATATAAATTATTCCATAATTTATATATGTATACACATCAAGTAATATTTAAGAAAATCATTTTTCTTAAAGTTCAAGTGTCGCGTATTTGATCAATGAACCAGTCGTTAAAATCAAATACGAATAAGGTGTCGGTAAGTTTGTTATTGGGTATGACCCGACTTGGATCATAACACATTAGCCACATTAATTTAATATGTCTCTCGGGCATACGAAATACCTTCAATTATGACACGGGAAGTTCGCATGTTAAAAACCGATAACTTTTCTTGCGAATTAGGACATACAAATTTCGACTAATGCCTTTTAGTATGTTAAGATTAGTTTGACTAAATTACTTTTGTCATAAAAGAGAAATTTAAACAAACACAAACATATCAAGCTGGTCTTTGTTCCATGAAAACGAAGGATCGAGTTGTATGAATTTAATTATGAAGTTACAGCTATGATTCCTTAATTATATATAAACTTACAAAATAAAGAAGAAAATGGATAATTTTGGTTGCAGTAGCAAGTGTGCCTACCAAAAACTTTTATAACAAATTTAGTCTTTAACAAAAAAATATATTATAAAAATTGCTTTAAAAGAAAGTCTATGAGAAGAGTCAAGTTTAAATGAAAATATTTGATGAATTAATTACGTTTAGTACTTAGTATACAAATTTAATTAATAGCAAAATTTCTTTAAGACATGTTAAAATAGTACAACGATTAATAATGACGACATGATAATATATAATAAATAACTAGAATTAAAAACATGGAGGTGAAGATCTAAATTAAAAGTTATTGTATGTGGACTCTATGAAGAATTGTGGAGCATATTATTAATTTTGTGAGCTTTAGAGATTTATCAAGGTATTGATGTTCGTACTATTTCTTTCAGCGTTATCTTGAACTGCTTCTTTGATTTTCACTTTCATTCATACTTGCGCGTTTTGATTCTATATCTATCTGACTTGAACTATTTGTTGAGCGAAACTATATTTTTAAGCTAAACTATATATTAATTTAAACTATTTATCTAAGATGAATTGAGAAAAATGATATTTATAGATTGTAATAACTTTTAAAAAAATATTTTTAAAAGAAATAATTTTGAGAAACTTTGCGGTGAATTATTGTGGATACTTTTAAGAAAATATTTGTTGAAGAAATGATTTACGAGAACTTGATCAAAATGGTTTTTGAGAAAACCTTTATGAGAAACTAATTGATTTTTGATGAACTTATATATTCGTGCGTTCTTAATTCTTTTCATTAGGTTACATATGTATAGTGAACATAATTATGGTGTTGGTTGGTATGTTCACTGTGCTACCATAGAACCCTAGATTTTAGACAGGAGATAGGTATACCGAGTCAACTACCTGTGGAGGTACCACAGGCTTGTCATTGTGGCAACCAGTGACTTGACACTGACCGTGGCGATGTGATTTGTCACGGCGTCTCTACTTTATATTGTGCTCGTGGGAGAGCATTTGATGTATTTGAGAGGCGTATGGATGCATCCTAAGATATTTTATGATACAATATGTGTAGAGCGGTCGTGTGATGTAGTGCCATACACACCTTCAGATTAGGGTGACACCTGGATTCGCGGCCAGTGTGTGATTGTGATATGTGATATGGAGTATATGATATGTGATATGTTCTGGCACCGATGTGTGCGATTATGATATTCCGTTCTGTTAGGTGTACTCGGTATAAAATAACCAAACCCTTCATTGCTTCAGCCTTTATTTCATTACTCTGGTGTTGTGGTGTTAATCGATGGAGAATTTTATAAAATAAATTATACTTATTATTCCGTTCACTCCTATACTTTGAAACATTACTGATATTATTATATTATTGTTTATATCAGTCAACATCCGCGCACTGAGCCAGTAGCTCAGCCGCATTTTCTTTCTTGCGCCAGGAAATCAGGGTAAGATGGGATGAGCATGAAAGCTTCATGATATGAAGATGCCTTAGAGACTTACCTATCTAATGCCTTTTTTTTACGGAAAATTTACATCAGCGGATCATTTATTTCAACGACCCTCATCATTTGCACCCACACACGCTAGAAGGAAACTCCTACCTGGGTTGCTTGACAACTAATCGCGGGACCTGAGTTGCTTGGCAACTAATCGCAGAAAATTGGAGAGAAAACCTTCCGCCCCCAGGAATATAATTGAACCCGGGTTGCTTGGCAACTAATCGCGGGCCCTTCCACACTGAGGCATGATACCATTGAAGCAAACGTTCGTTGGTATCTAATGCCTTAGTTTGAACTTATATCATGTTAAGAGAATTTAAATTTTTAATAAAGGTAATATTTACGATTAATAATCATTACGAGACTTTAAAATTATACCTATATACTAAAACACGCTCCAGATTTTGTCGTTTCAGCTCTATCGGATTGCCGTTTTGATTTTGCGTTCACACTGCAAACGGTCCCTCAACTTCGGCGCAATTTATACAACGGCCCCTCAACTTTACACTTTTTCAGGGGTAAAAAATGTAACTAGATAATTTTATTAAAATAAAAGAAACTAATTCCAACCGAATTTTTAACGGGCCCTATCTTCTCGCTCGGTGCGAGTTAAATTTTCTCGAGACCACCGTTCAACTTGAAAAAATCTAATGAACACAACGGGAGCGAAACGGATATCATTAAAAAAACACTAGATAACGGGCCCTATATTCTCGCTCGGTGCGAGTTAAATTTTTCCGATACCACCGTTTAACTCGAAATAATTTTACGAACACAACGTGACTAACCATACGCGAAACGAACATCGTTAAAAAATACTAAATATTTTGGGCTATATTACATACATATACATACACGTCCAACAAACAATCCAGCTTACTAGATATATTAGGTATCAAACAACGTATATCCAAATTCGACAGCGCGTCGAATACAATCGCAGCAACGCGCGGTCGAATTTTTTTTCTAATTATTAACAATGTGACCTCTCGTTCCTTGTTGGAAATGGGGTGTTACATTTTGTCTATTCAATTACGTAGTTGCTTTTCGTTTATATATCATTTCTTAAAAAGGGATGTGAAGCAAAGTTGAAGTAATATTTCTTTTTAATAGTTAAAGAAGTATAGTTAATCATGAGAAGTACTTATTATACTTTCTACTAATTTAAATACCCAATAATTCTTTAAATACACAAAAAATATACTTACAAATTCTATTACGAACCTCTGTGTAAACAAGTATTCCTAACTATCTAGCCATTTTAATGAATATACTTTGAGTAAAGCTAATACATTTGGACAATATTACATCAATTTAACTTTTTACATCAATTTAGAGAGCTCATCACCCTTCGGGATGTACCACTTGCTGACAAAATGAGGGCTGAAGGAAAATATAAAAAGGCAAAAAGAGAAGCTAAGAAGGCAGTCACGCGTGTGAAAGACAAAGCGTACGAAGAGGTGTACAGGAGACTAAACTCCAAAGAGGTGCAAATGATATCTTCAAGATAGCTAAAGCAAGGGAGCTTGGAAAAAGGACCTGGATAACATTAAATTTATCAAAGATGAAGTTGGTCAAAGCATCGTAAAGGAAGACGGAACTAGGAAATGATGGGAAGAGTACTTCTCGACTCTTTTCGTTGCGGGTTCTGAGCGCAACGATGAGCCGGAAAACACATCTATGGAAGCTCATCAAAACAACTGTCAATGTTCGATGATCAAATATGAAGAAGTAAGAGAGGCTCCAAGAAAGATGGGTAGAAATAAATATGTTGGACCAGACCAAATCCCTATAGAAGCTTGGCGATGTCTGGGTGATGATGGCGTTAAGTGGTTGACAAGTCTTTTCAACAAGAAATTTAGAAGCCAAAAAATGTCAATGGAATGGAGACTCATCGAGGTTATTCCTATCTACAAGAACAAAGGTGGTGCTCAAGTATGCGGTAAGTATAGATATGTAAAATTACTTAGCCATACCATGAAGCTTTGGTAGAGTTTGATACAAGACTTCAATGCGAGACAAAGGTGTCTGAGAATCAATTTGATTTCATGCCAGGGCGTTCTTCGATGGAGGCAATTCATATCATTAGTGTAGTGACCCAAACTTTTCCATGTTTATATATATTAATTGAGATTGCTATTTACATGACTAAATGTTTCCAACGTGTTAAGAAATCAAACTTGTTAAGACTTGATTAAATGAAATAAGTTTCATATAGACAATTGATCACCCAAGTTGACCGGCGATTCACGAACGTTACAAATTTGTAAAAACTACATGTTGTGGTATATATAAACATATATATATATATATATATGGTTGACATGAGATTATGATGAGTAAATATCTCA
Source organism: Rutidosis leptorrhynchoides (assembly GCF_046630445.1). Lineage (NCBI taxonomy): Eukaryota > Viridiplantae > Streptophyta > Magnoliopsida > Asterales > Asteraceae > Rutidosis > Rutidosis leptorrhynchoides. Next base: position 222,915,967 of record NC_092341.1, read on the forward strand.
CTAAGTATATTAACAATGTGTGATATACATAAGAAATGAGATTACTAAGTTAAGAAACTCGAAATGATATATATAACGATTATCGTTATGATAACGTCTACTAAATACATATGTATCATATTAAGATATTGATACACTTTATTTAACATGATAAAATGATATTTAAATATTTCATTAAGTTTGTTAACAATGAACTACATATGTAAAAACAAGACTACTAACTTAATGATTTCGAAACGAGACATATATGTAACGATTATCGTTGTAACGATATTTAAATGTATATATATCATATTAAGATATATTAACATATCATAATATCATGACAATATAATAATTTAACATCTCATTAGATATAATAAACATTGGGTTAACAACATTTAACAAGATCGTTAACTTAAAGGTTTCAAATCAATATTTACATGTAACGACTAACGATGACTTAACGACTCAGTTAAAATGTATATACATGTAGTGTTTTAATATGTATTCATACACTTTTGAAAGACTTCAAGACACTTATCAAAATACTTCTACTTAACAAAAATGCTTATAGTTACATCCTCGTTCAGTTTCATCAACAATTCTACTCGTATGCACCTGTATTCGTACTCGTACAATACACAGCTTTTAGATGTATGTACTATTGGTATATACACTCCAATGATCAGCTCTTAGCAGCCCATGTGAGTCACCTAAACATGTGGGAACCATAATTTGGCAAATAGCATGAAATATCTCATAAAATTACAAAAATATGAGTAATCATTCATGACTTATTTACATGAAAACAAAATTACACATCCTTTATATCTAATCCATATACCAACGACCACTTTCATTCTTCAATTTTCTTCATCTAAGTGATCTCTCTCAAGTTATATCTTCAAGTTCTAAGTGTTCTTCATAAATTCTATAAGTTCTAGTTTCATAAAATCAAGAATACTTCCAAGTTTGCTAGCTTACTTCCAATCTTGTAAAGTGATCATCCAACTTCAAGAAATCTTTCTTATTTACAGTAAGATATCTTTCTAATACAAGTTAATACTCATATTCAAACTTTGATTCAATTTCTATAACTATAACAATCTTATTTCGAGTGGAAATCTTACTTGAACTTGTTTTCGTGTCATGATTCTGCTTCAAGAACTTTCAAGCCATCCAAGGATCCTTTGAAGCTAGATCCATTTTTCTAATTTCCAGTAGTTTTATCCATAAAACTTGAGGTAGTAATGATGTTCATAACATCATTCTATTCATACATATAAAGCTATCTTATTCGAAGGTTTAAACTTGAAATCACTAGAACATAGTTTAGTTAATTCTAAAGTTGTTCGCAAACAAAAGTTAATCCTTCTAACTTGACTTTTAAAATCAACTAAACACATGTTATATATCTATATGATATGCTAACTTAATGATTTAAAATCGGAAAACACGAAAAACACCGTAAAACCGGATATACGCCGTTGTAGTAACACCACGGGCTGTTTTGGGTTAGTTAATTAAAAACTATGATAAATTTTGATTTAAAAGTTGTTCTTCTGGGAAAATGATTTTTCTTATGAACATGAAACTATATCCAAAAATCATGGTTAAACTCAAAGTGGAAGTATGTTTTCCAAAATGGTCATCTAGACGTCGTTCTTTCGACTGAAATGACTACCTTTACAAAAATGACTTGTAACCTATAATTCCGACTATAAACTTATACTTTTTCTGTATAGATTCATAAACTTAAGTTCAATATGAAACCATAGCAATTGGATTCACTCAAAACGGATTTAAAATGAAGAAGTTATGGGTAAAACAAGATTGGATATTTTTGATCTTTTTAGCTACGGGAAATGTTTAACAAATCTATACAAATCATATCCTAGCTAACTTATATTGTATTATACATGTATTCTAATATATTATGTAATCTTGGGATACCATAGACACGTATGCAAATGTTTTGACATATCATATCGACCCATGTATATATATTATTTGGAACAACCATAGACACTCTATATGCAGTAATGTTGGAGTTAGCTATACAGGGTTGAGGTTGATCCCAAAAATATATATACTTTGAGTTGTGATCTATCCTGAGACGTGTATACACTGGGTCGTGAATTGATTCAAGATAATATTTATCGATTTATTTCTGTACATCTAATTATGGACAACTAGTTGTAGGTTACTAACAAGGACAGCTGACTTAATAAACTTAAAACAGTAAAACGTATTAAAAAAGTTGTAAATATATTTTGAACATACTTTGATATATATGTACATATTTGTTATAGGTTCGTGAATCGACCAGTGGCCAAGTCTTACTTCCCGACGAAGTAAAAATCTGTGAAAGTGAGTTATAGTCCCACTTTTAAAATCTAATATTTTTGGGATGAGAATACATGCAGGTTTTATAAATGATTTACAAAATAGACACAAGTACGTGAAACTACATTCTATGGTTGAATTATCGAAATCGAATATGCCCCTTTTTATTAAGTCTGGTAATCTAAGAATTAGGGAGCAGACACCCTAATTGACGCGAATCCTAAAGAGAGATATATTGGGCCTAACAAACCCCATCCAAAGTATCGGATGCTTTAGTACTTCGAAATTTATATCATATCCGAAGGGTGTCCCGGAATGATGGGGATATTCTTATATATGCATCTTGTTAATGTCGGTTACCAGGTGTTCACCATATGAATGATTTTTATCTCTATGCATGGGATGTATATTGAAATATGAAATCTTGTGGTCTATTGTTACGATTTGATATATATAGGTTAAACCTATAACTCACCAACATTTTTGTTGACGTTTAAAGCATGTTTATTCTCAGGTGAATACTAAGAGCTTCCGGTGTTGCATACTAAAATAAGGACAAGATTTGGAGTCCATGTTTGTATGATATTGTGTAAAAACTGCATTCAAGAAACATATGTCGATATAATATATTTCTATTGTAAACCATTATGTAATGGTCGTGTGTAAACAGTATATTTTAGATTATCATTATTTGATAATCTACGTAATGGTTTTGAAACCTTTATTGATAAAATAAAGGTTATGGTTGTTTTAAAAATGAATGCAGTCTTTGAAAAACGTCTCATATAGAGGTCAAAACTTCGCAACGAAATCAATTAATATGGAACGTTTATAATCAATATGAACGGGACATTTCAGTTGGTATCCGAGCTTTGGTCTTAGAGAACCAGAAAATTTGCATTAGTGTATCTTATCGAGTTTGTTAGGATGCATTAGTGAGTCTGGACTTCGACCGTGTTTTCTTTAAAAATGATTGCTTAACATTTTTGTTGGAAACTATATATTATTAACATGTAAATATTATGTGATATATTAATCTCTTAACATGTTTGATATTGTGTGATAGATGTCTACCTCTAGCACAAATCCCATTGACTCACCTAATAATAACGAAGAGTCGAATATATATTGGCAAGATTTACAAGTTCCCGAAGAACCGGAAGAAGAGGAAACGGAACTGGAAGAAGAGGAACCGGAATAAGAGGAACCAGAAGAAGAGGAACTGGAAGAAGAAGAGGTTCCGGAGGGGAGAATATTAGGAACCACAGAAAACCGGTCAAATAAAAGAAAATCCTCAACCAATGGACCAAAGTTAATAATGGTCAATGGTGTTTCCGCTAAGGAAGCAAAATATTGGGAAAATTACCAATTTTCCGATGAATCGGATCCTGATGAGGATTCCGATGATGTTATAAAAATTACCCCGACCCAATTTAATGAGGAAAAAGAAAATAATAAGGGAAAAGGCATCAAAATAGAGAAATCTGATTCCGACCCCGATGAACTTTATATGTACCGTCAACACCCGTATTTTCAATATCGTGACAATAACCCGGGAACCTCTAAACCACCAGGTTTTTCTAAACCAATGTGGAAAACGACGACTCGTATTAGAGGAACATCATATATCCCTAGAAGATTAGGAAAAAGAACCAAGTCCGAAGAAGAAGAAACCAGTGATTCAGATTAGAGGGGTGTGAGCATATTGTGTAATAAATGTATTGTAGTGTGCTTGTACTTTTATGTTCTATGTAAAAATTGCTTGTATTGTTTATTTTTACGAATCTAATCCTTGTCTATTTTACAGTATAAAAACAAAATGGACGTTAAGGGTAGACAACCGAATATTTTAGAAGACCTACCAGAGGATATGATTGAGGAAATCTTGTCTAGAGTCGGTCAGAATTCATCAGCACATTTAGTTATGGCGAAATTAACTTGTCAAACATTTGAAAGACTTTCCAAAAATGCCTTAGTTTATAAAAGGCTTTCCTTTGATAGGTGGGGTATATCACATTGGGGAGACCGTAAGTTACGCCGTGTTTTCTTTAAAGCGTTAAATGCGGGGAACCCAAATGCAATTTTATGCTACGGGTTAAGAACCTATTTTGACTCAACATATCCCAACATAGGATTTCGTGAATTAGAAAGAGTTTCTAACATGCAACATAAAGAAGCATGTTATGCTTACGGGTTAGTGATGTTCGCTTCTTACCAAAGTGAGAAAAAAAACATCGAATTGCAGCTTTTAAATAAAACTTTCCCACAAGTGACGGATTCAGTAGTTGGGGTGAGAAACAAGGTTTTTAGATTATTACGGGGCTGTTGAACATTACGAAACCCTCGTCCTTTTGACGACATTACAACATGCTGCCTAGCCAATGGTTATAACGGTTATTTTCCACAAGACCAAGGATGGGAAGTCGTCTTAGTAAAACCAGAATGCATGACTTGTTTCTGGACTTATGAATTACGTGTCTTTATTTCCTTTGCTGAACAACTTGCGTATTAACTAGATTTATCTTCAAAACTGTCCTGTATCATAGTGTACTATATTTCATGTTATATGTAATATAGCGAAGTTGTAAGTTTGAAGAATATTTGTATGTGATATATTATTATAATCAAGTTTTTCATATGGAATTGTAGTAGTTGAATTGTATATTAGCTACTAAGTATGAACTTAACGGGTAGGTAGTACCCGAATTTAAACTTATAAAACGCTAATATGAAGAAAAAGCTTTTATAAATGAGTTCATATTATGCTACGAGATACTATTGACTACTCTTAATATTCTGTATGATTAACTTGTTTCATTTAACTATTTTGAAGGAAATGGCACGGACTACTCGACACACCTTGAATATGAACGAAGAGGAATTTCGTGCCTTTCTTGCTTCAAACATAGCCGCAGTACAGGCCGCGCTACATACCAACAATAACTCTGAATCTAGCAATACAGCTAACGGCGCAAGAAATCGTGTAGGATGCTCCTACAAGGAATTCACTGCCTGCAAACCTTTAGAAATTAATGGGACCGAAGGACCAATCGGATTGAAACGGTGGACCGAGAAAGTTGAATCGGTCTTTGCCATAAGTAAGTGTGCTGAAGGAGACAAAGTAAAGTACGCTACGCATACCTTCACAGGTATTGCGTTAACATGGTGGAATACCTATCTAGAGCAAGTGGGACAAGATGCTGCTTACGCGCTACCGTGGTCAGCATTCAAGCACTTGATGAACGAGAAGTACCGTCCTAGAACCGAGGTCAATAAGCTCAAGTCAGAACTTAGAGGGTTACGAACACAGGGATTCGATATTACTTCGTACGAAAGACGATTCACAGAATTGTACCTATTGTGTCCGAGAGCTTTCGAAGATGAGGAAGAGAAGATCGACGCGATTGTGAAAGGGTTACCGGAGAGAATCCAAGAAGATATAAGTTCACACGAGCCTGCCTTCATACAAAAGGCATGTAGAATAGCTCACAAACTAGTGAACCAGATTGAGGGAAGAATTAAAGAACAGGCGGCCGAAGAGGCCAACGTGAAGCTAGTCAAAAGAAAGTGGGAGGAATACGGTGATAAGAGTCACCAAAACAACAACAACTATCCCAACAATCGCAACTACAACAAACGGCAAAACAACAACAACTACAACTACAACAATCATCCCAACAACAATAACAACCGCAACAACAACAACAATCAGAAGCAGCTATGCCAAAGGTGTGAAAAGTATCACTCGGGGTTCTGCACCAAATTTTGCAACAAGTGTAAAAGAAATGGTCATAGCGCGGCGAAGTGTGAGGTCTACGGACCAGGGGTTAACAGCACGAAAGGAACAAATGGTGTCGGAACGAGTAATGGCGGAGCAAGTAGTGTCGGAGCAAGTTATGCCAATGTAGTTTGTTATAAATGTGGAAAACCGGGCCACATTATTAGAAATTGCCTGAACTAGGAGAACACGAATGGACAAGGCCGCGGAAGAGTTTTCAATATTAATGCGGCAGAGGCACAGGAAGACCCGGAGCTTATTACGGGTACGTTTCTTATTGACAATAAATCTGCTTACGTTTTATTTGATTCGGGTGCGGATAGAAGCTATATGGGTAGAGATTTTTGTGCTAAATTAAGTTGTCCATTGATGCCATTGGATAGTAAATTTTTACTCGAATTAGCAAACGGTAAATTAATTTCAGCAGATTATATATGCCGGAATCGAGAAATTAAACTGGGTAGCGAAATATTTAAGATTGATTTGATACCAGTAGAGTTAGGGAGTTTTGATGTAATAGTTGGCATGGACTGGCTGAAGGAGATGAAAGCAGAGATCGTATGTTACAAAAATGCAATTCGCATTGTACGAGAAGAAGGAGAACCCTTAATGGTGTACGGAGAAAAGGGCAACACGAAGCTACATCTTATTAGTAATTTGAAGGCACAAAAACTAATAAGAAAAGGTTGCTATGCTGTTCTAGCACACGTCGAGAAAGTACAAACTGAAGAAAAGAGCATCAATGATGTTCCCGTCGCAAAAGAATTTCCCGATGTATTTTCGAAAGAATTACCGGGATTACCCCCACATCGATCCGTTGAATTTCAAATAGATCTTGTACCAGGACCTGCACCAATAGCTCGTGATCCTTACAGACTCGCACCCAGTGAGATGAAAGAACTGAAAAGCCAACTGCAAGAACTATTAGAACGTGGTTTTATTTGACCAAGCACATCACCATGGGGAGCTCCTGTTTTGTTTGTCAAGAAGAAGGATGGTACATTTAGGTTGTGTATTGACTACAGAGATTTGAATAAATTTACCATCAAAAACCGTTATCCACTGCCGAGAATTGACGACTTATTTGATCAACTACAAGGCTCGTCGGTTTATTCGAAAATCGATTTACGTTCTGGATATCATCAAATGCGAGTAAAGGAGGATGATATTCCAAAAACTGCTTTTAGGACGCGTTATGGTCATTACGAGTTTATGGATATGCCTTTTGGATTGACTAACGCACCAGCTGTGTTCATGGACCTTATAAACCGAGTGTGTGGGCCATATCTTGACAAGGTTTTCATCGTTTTCATCGATGACATACTTATTTACTCAAAGAATGATCAAGAGCACGAAGAACATTTGAGAAAAGTGCTAGAAGTATTGAGGAAAGAAAAACTGTACGCTAAGTTTTCAAAGTGTGCATTTTGGTTGGAAGAAGTTCAATTCCTCGGTCATATAGTGAACAAAGAAGGTATCCAGGTGGACCCGGTAAAGATCGAAACCATTGAAAAGTGGGAAATCCTAAAAACTCCGAAGCATATACGTCAATTTTTAGGATTGGCTGGTTACTACAGAAGATTCATCCAAGATTTCTCCAAAATAGCAAAACCCTTTACTGCATTAACGCATAAAGGGAAGAAATTTGAATGGAAGGATGAACAAGAGAAAGCGTTTCAGTTATTGAAGAAAAAGCTAACTACGGCACCTATATTGTCATTGCCTGAAATGAATGATGATTTTGTGATTTATTGTGACGCATCAAAGCAAGGTCTCGGTTGTGTATTAATGCAATGAACGAAGGTGATTGCTTATGCGTCTAGACAATTGAAGATTCACGAGCAAAATTATACAACTCACGATTTGGAATTGGGTGCTGTTGTTTTTGCATTAAAGACTTGGAGGCATTATTTATATGGAGTCAAAAGTATTATATATACCGACCACAAAAGTCTCCAACATATATTTAATCAGAAGCAACTGAATATGAGACATCGCAGGTGGATTGAACTGTTGAATGATTATGATTTTGAGATTCGATACCACCCGGGAAAGACGAATGTGGTAGCCGACGCTTTGAGTAGAAAGGACAGAGAACCTATACGGGTAAAAGCTATGAAAATAATTATTCGTACTAACCTTACAACTCAAATAAAAGAGGTGCAACAGGGGGTTGTAAAAGAAAGAAAGTTGAAGAATGAGATACCCAAAGGATCAGAGAAACACATTAATATTCGGGAAGACGGAACCCGATATAGGGCTGATAGAATTTGGGTACCAAGGTTTGGAGATGTGAGAGAAATGGTACTTAAAGAAGCACATAAAACCAGATATTCAATACATCCCGGAGCGGGGAAGATGTATAAAGATCTCAAGAAACACTTTTGGTGGCCGGGTATGAAAGCCGATATTGCTAAATATGTAGGAGAATGTTTGACGTGTTCTAAGGTCAAAGCTGAACATCAGAAACCATCAGGTCTACTACAACAACCTGAAATCCCGAAATGGAAATGGGAAAACATTACCATGGATTTCATTACTAAATTGCTAAGGACTGCAAGTGGTTATGATACTATTTGGGTAATAGTTGATCGTCTCACCAAGTCAGCACACTTCCTGCCAATGAGAGAAGATGACAAAATGGAGAAGTTGGCGCGATTGTATTTGAAGGAGGTTGTCTCCAGACATGGAATACCCGTCTCTATTATCTCTGATAGGGATGGTAGATTTGTTTCAAGGTTCTGGCAGACGTTGCAACAAGCATTGGGGACTCGTCTAGACATGAGTACTGGCTATCATCCACAAACTGATGGGCAGAGTGAAAGGACAATATAAACGCTTGAAGACATGCTACGAACATGTGTTATTGATTTCGGAAACAGTTGGGATCGACACCTACCGTTAGCAGAATTTTCCTACAACAACAGTAATCATTCTAGTATTGAGATGGCGCCGTTTGAGGTACTTTATAGTAGAAAGTGCAGGTCTCCGATTTTTTGGAATGAAGTGGGGGATAGACAGATTACGGGTCCGGAGATAATACAAGAAACTACCGAGAAAATCATCCAAATTCAACAACGATTGAAAACCGCCCAGAGTCGACAAAAGAGCTACGCGAACAGTAAAAGAAAAGATATAGAGTTTGAAATTGGAGAAATGGTCATGCTTAAGGTTTCACCTTGGAAAGGCGTTGTTCGATTTGGTAAACGGGGGAAACTAAATCCAAGGTACATTGGACCATTCAAGATTATAGATCGTGTCGGACCAGTAGCTTACCAACTGGAGCTACCTCAACAACTCGCGGTGGTACATAACACTTTCCACGTCTCGAATTTGAAGAAATGTTTTGCTAAAGAAGATCTCACTATTCCGTTGGATGAAATCCAAATCAATGAAAAACTTCAATTCATTGAAGAACCCGTCGAAATAATGGATCGTGAGGTTAAAAGACTTAAGCAAAACAAGATACCGATTGTTAAGGTTCAATGGAATGCTTGTAGAGGACCCGAGTTCACCTAGGAGAGTGAATATCAGATGAAGAAGAAATACCCGCATCTATTTCCAGAAGATTCGTCAACACCTTCAATAGCTTAAAATTTCGGGACGAAATTTATTTAACGGGTAGGTACTGTAGTGACCCGAACTTTTCCATGTTTATATATATTAATTGAGATTGCTATTTACATGACTAAATGTTTCCAACGTGTTAAGCAATCAAACTTGTTAAGACTTGATTAAATGAAATAAGTTTCATATAGACAATTGATCACCTAAGTTGACCGGCGATTCACGAACGTTACAAATTTGTAAAAACTACATGTTGTGGTATATATAGACATATATATATATATATATATATATATATATATATATATATATATATATATATATATATATATATGGTTAACATGAGATTATGATGAGTAAGTATCTCACTAAGTATATTAACAATGTGTGATATACATAAGAAATGAGATTACTAAGTTAAGAAACTCGAAATGATATATATAACGATTATAGTTATGATAACGTCTACTAAATACATATGTATCATATTAAGATATTGATACACTTTATTTAACATGATAAAATGATATTTAAATATTTCATTAAGTGTGTTAACAATGAACTACATATGTAAAAACAAGACTACTAACTTAATGATTTCGAAACGAGACATATATGTAACGATTATCGTTGTAATTAAATGTATATATATCATATTAAGATATATTAATATATCATAATATCATGATAATATAATAATTTAACATCTCATTAGATATAATAAACATTGGGTTAACAACATTTAACAAGATCGTTAACTTAAAGGTTTCAAATCAACATTTACATGTAACGACTAACGATGACTTAACGACTCAGTTAAAATGTATATACATGTAGTGTTTTAATATGTATTCATACACTTTTGAAAGACTTCAAGACACTTATCAAAATACTTCTACTTAACAAAAATGCTTACAATTACATCCTCGTTCAGTTTCATCAACAATTCTACTCGTATGCACCTGTATTCGTACTCGTACAATACACAGCTTTTAGATGTATGTACTATTGGTATATACACTCCAATGATCAGCTCTTAGCAGCCCATGTGAGTCACCTAACACATGTGGGAACCATCATTTGGCAACTAGCATGAAATATCTCATAAAATTACAAAAATATGAGTAATCATTCATGACTTATTTACATGAAAACAAAATTACACATCCTTTATATCTAATCCATATACCAACGACCAAAAACACCTATAAACACTTTCATTCTTCAATTTTCTTCATCTAAGTGATCTCTCTCAAGTTATATCTTCAAGTTCTAAGTGTTCTTCATAAATTCTATAAGTTCTAGTTTCATAAAATCAAGAATACTTCCAAGTTTGCTAGCTTACTTCCAATCTTGTAAAGTGATCATCCAACTTTAAGAAATCTTTCTTATTTACAGCAAGATATCTTTCTAATATAAGGTAATACTCATATTCAAACTTTGATTCAATTTCTATAACTATAACAATCTTATTTCGAGTGGAAATCTTACTTGAACTTGTTTTCGTGTCATGATCTGCTTCAAGAACTTTCAAGCCATCCAAGGATCCTTTGAAGCTAGATCCATTTTTCTAATTTCCAGTAGTTTTATTAAGAAAACTTGAGGTAGTAATGATGTTCATAACATCATTCGATTCATACATATAAAGCTATCTTATTCGAAGGTTTAAACTTGAAATCATTAGAACATAGTTTAGTTAATTCTAAAGTTGTTCGCAAACAAAAGTTAATCCTTCTAACTTGACTTTTAAAATCAACTAAACACATGTTATATATCTATATGATATGCTAACTTAATGATTTAAAACCGGAAAACACGAAAAACACCGTAAAACCGGATATACGCCGTTGTAGTAACACCGCGGGCTGTTTTGGGTTAGTTAATTAAAAACTATGATAAATTTTGATTTAAAAGTTGTTCTTCTGAGAAAATGATTTTTCTTATGCACATGAAACTATATCCAAAAATCATGGTTAAACTCAAAGTGGAAGTATGTTTTCCAAAATGGTCATCTAGACGTCGTTCTTTCGACTGAAATGACTACCTTTACAAAAATGACTTGTAACCTGTAATTCTGACTATAAACTTATACTTTTTCTGTATAGATTCATAAACTTAAGTTCAATATGAAACCATAGCAATTGGATTCACTCAAAACGGATTTAAAACGAAGAAGTTATGGGTAAAACAAGATTGGATATTTTTGATCTTTTTAGCTACGGGAAATGTTTAACAAATCTATACAAATCATATCCTAGCTAACTTATATTGTATTATACATGTATTCTAATATATTATGTAATCTTGGGATACCATAGACACGTATGCAAATGTTTTGACATATCATATCGACCTATGTATATATATTATTTAGAACAACCATAGACACTCTATATGCAGTAATGTTGGAGTTAGCTATACAGGGTTGAGGTTGATCCCAAAAATATATATACTTTGAGTTGTGATATAGCCTGAGACGTGTATACACTGGGTCGTGAATTGATTCAAGATAATATATATCGATTTATTTCTGTACATCTAATTATGGACAACTAGTTGTAGGTTACTAACAAGGACAGCTGACTTAATAAACTTAAAACAGTAAAACGTATTAAAAATGTTGTAAATATATTTTGAACATACTTTGATATATATGTACATATTTGTTATAGGTTCGTGAATCGACCAGTGGCCAAGTCTTACTTCCCGACGAAGTAAAAATCTGTGAAAGTGAGTTATAGTCCCACTTTTAAAATCTAATATTTTTGGGATGAGAATACATGCAGGTTTTATAAATGATTTACAAAATAGACACAAGTACGTGAAACTACATTCTATGGTTGAATTATCGAAATCGAATATGCCCCTTTTTATTAAGTCTGGTAATCTAAGAATTAGGGAGCAGACACCCTAATTGACGCGAATCCTAAAGATATATCTATTGGGCCTAACAAACCCCATCCAAAGTACCGGATGCTTTAGTACTTCGAAATTTATATCATATCCGAAGGGTGTCCCGGAATGATGGGGATATTCTTATATATGCATCTTGTTAATGTCGGTTACCAGGTGTTCACCATATGAATGATTTTTATCTCTATGTATGGGATGTATATTGAAATATGAAATCTTGTGGTCTATTGTTACGATTTGATATATATAGGTTTAACCTACAACTCACCAACATTTTTGTTGACGTTTAAAGCATGTTTATTCTCAGGTGAATACTAAGAGCTTCTGGTGTTGCATACTAAAATAAGGACAAGATTTGGAGTCCATGTTTGTATGATATTGTGTAAAAACTGCATTCAAGAAACATATGTCGATATAATATATTTCTATTGTAAACCATTATGTAATGGTCGTGTGTAAACAGTATATTTTAGATTATCATTATTTGATAATCTACGTAATGATTTTGAAACCTTTATTGATAAAATAAAGGTTATGGTTGTTTTAAAAATGAATGCAGTCTTTGAAAAACGTCTCATATAGAGGTCAAAACTTCGCAACGAAATCAATTAATATGGAACGTTTATAATCAATATGAACGGGACATTTCAATTAGGAGCCTTATGGAAAAGTACAAGAAAAATCAAAAGAACTTACACATGGTGTTATTAGACTAAGAAAAAGCATTTGATTGTGTTTCACGGGAGTTGGTCTGGAAGATCCTCAATGATCGAGGTACCCCGAGTAGTTACATCAGAGCTATTGAAGATATGTATGAAGGGGCAAGTCCCGTTTTCGAACGCATGTAGGAAACCCAGAGTTTCACCCGGTAGAAGTTGGTAGACAGTAGGGATCAACACTTAACCCTGTTCTTTTCGCTTTGATCCTCGACGAGCTGTCTTGAGGGATACAGGACATCATCCCATGGCTCTTGGTCTTTGCCGGTGATATTGATTTAGTATTGAAAACCAATGGGGGAGCTAAATAGAAGACTTGAGCAATGTAGGGAGGTCTTCAAACAAAATGGTTTACGAATCAGTAGACAAAATACTAAATATCTTAGGTGCAACTTTGACTGCAACGAAGGCGACCTCAATAATGGGGAGGATATTCGCATCGGAGACCAGATCATGCACCCGCAAAATTCTTTTAGATACTTAGGATTGGTGCTTCACAAATCAAGAAAGATTGATGAGGACGTGACTCACCGTATAAAGGTAGGATGGTTGAAGTGGAGAACATCAATCGGCGTCTTGTGCAACAAGAAGGTACCTTTTAAACTGAATGGGAAATTCTTCAAGGTGAAAATTAGATCTGCCATGTTACGGATCAAAGTGCTGGACATTGACGAAGGCTCAGGAAAGAAGGATGGAGGTGGCTGAGATGAGGATGCTTAGGTGGACGTGTGGTAAAATCATGTTAGATATGTTACTAAATGTGGTCTTCAGGGAAAACCTGGAAGTTGGGAGCATCATCAACAAACTTCGAGAAGAACGACTTCGATGGGTTGGGCATGTTATGAGGTGCCCAATTACTACACTTGTTAGCAGAGTTGAGGCCCTCACGGTGGACGGTGTAAGAAGAGGTAGACCTAAACGTAGATGGGAAGACTGTGTGAAGATCAACATGAGAGAGTTGTTGTTGACCGAAGACATGACTTCTGATAGCAATGTGTGGAGCACTAGAGTTAGAATAGATGAGTAAGTTTTATTTATTTATTTATGTATGCATGTTTATGAATGGATGTATGCTTTGTATGTATGTGTGTTCATATTTATATGTGTGTGCGCGTATTCATGTATGTATGTTCACGTATGTAGGTTTCTATGCTTATGTATGTATGTATGTATGTATGTATGTATGTACGTATGTATGTATGTACGTATGTATGTATGTATGTATGTATGTATGTATGTATGTATGTATGTATGTATGTATGTTTATGTATCCTATGTATGCTTATATATATATATATATATATATATATATATATATATATATATGTTATTCTTCTCCCTTTTGTACATAGGTGTTTTGTGTTGAGTAAGATATATTAGAATATACTTGTTTATAGGGTTAGAAGCATAGTTCTTATATGTTTTTTCATGTGAGTGTGAGGGAATGTGTAGGTATGTGCATGTATGTATCAGTATGCGTAATTATGTGTATGTAGGTATGTGTGTGTATATAGTTTTTGTATGGGTGTATGTGTTTGTATGTAAGTATGTTTATGTGTATATGTATTTGTGTGTATGTATGTTTTGTGTGAATATATATATGCGTGTATGTTTATTAACGTATGTATGTAGATGTATGACTATGGATGTATCATGTATGTATGCATGTTCATGTATGTTGGTATGCTTATTTATGTATGTATGCATGTATGTATATTTATGTATTTATGTGTGTGTGGGTGTATGTATGTACGTATGTATGCATGTATATTTATGTATGTACATCTATGTACGTTTATATGTGTCTATATATGCCTAGCGTCCTCTTTGTGTAACATTTCTTGCAATTCTCTTGTGCTCCGTACAACACATTCATGTACGTATTGATTTATGGATTATTATTTTGGTAATATTGGCCGGAGGTTCACTTAAAGCAATCTCTATGCCCTCGAGTAGAGAAATTGACGACTTTCTTTGCATGTGGTGGAGAACACGTTCTCTGCATGTGGTCAGAGAAATGACTTCTCTCCTACTTTAGGGTAAATGTATGATTGTATACATCTCACCTCTCATACTTTGCATGTGCGGGATTTTGTATTATTGTTGTTATTTTTGTTAACGCTCACAATAAGCAAACACAGGGGCAATTGGTGTAGTTTATGAAACTTACAAGGGTAATTCGTTAAATTTTCTAAAAAGATCTTCGACGGTGATTTCTCCTGCTCCAGTCCACATGCCATTATAAGTTTATAACCTCAAACAGCATGTCAGGCTAGTGCTGATGGATGGGAAAGTAATAGAAATACAATACTTTTATTATATTTTCTTAAACTGTATATTTTTTTGTCTGGGAACAATTAAATTGGAACGGAGGGAATATTTTATTAAAAATATTTATTTAATTATTTGGATTTATTTAATTATTTGTAAATGTGATATATATATATATATATATATATATATATATATATATATATATATATATATATATATATATACACACACACATATATATATATATAAATCAAATAATCTCTTAATTAATCTTCAATACATACACCCTCTTAATTTTCACTAGTATGTTTTATACTCCCTCCGTCCCAACTTAATAGTCCACAGACAAAAAAACACAGTTTAATGAAATGATATAAAAATACTGTACTTTCTATTTACTTTCCAGTTTTACCTTTACATTTTCTTCTCTTTTAATCATATCCACATACATTAAGGGCATAATAGAACATAAGCTTCTTATTTTTTTCTATTTATAGAAGTAGTCTATTAATTTGGAACATCACAAAATGGAATACTAAGTGAAGAAAAACTATCTACGGAGTATTTAAAATCTACTTTGTATATTAACAACAGAGCAGGTTTGCTTGTTTTGAAATTTATAAGGCTTAAAAATTATCCACCATAATAAAACTACAGAAACAAATGCTACTAGAGAAAACATCTTTAACAGTCTGTCACAAATACAAAATTATCACCACTCATATCATTCTACAAATCTTAGATATAATCCAACAAATAATCATCAAGTTCGTGTTCATTCCCAACCAGTAGCAGCAGCTTCAGGTACTGGTGGTGCCGCACCTTCCCATCCATCAACACTAGCCTGACATGCTGTTTGAGATTATAAACTTATAATGGCATGCAGACTGCAGCAGGAGAAATCACCGCCGAAGATCTTTTTATAAAATTTAATTAATTACCCTTGTAAGTTTCATAAACTACACCAATTGCCCCTGTGTTTGCTTATTGTAAGCGTTAACAAAAATAACAACAATAATACAAAATCCCGAACATTCAAAGTATGAGAGGTGAGATGTATACAATCATACCTTTACCCTAAACTAGGAGAGAAGTCGTTGCTCTGACCACGTGCAGAGAACGTGTTCTCCACCACGTGCAAAGAAAGTCGTCAATTTCTTTACTCGAGGGAATATAGATTGCTTTAAGTGAACCTCCGACTAATAATAGCAAAATAATAATCTATAAATCAATACGTACATGAATGTGTTGTACGGAGCACAAGAGAATTGCAAGAAAGGCTACACAAAGAGGACGATATGCACATATAGACACATATAAACATACATAGATGTACATACTATTGAACTGGGGGGACTTAATGATACGCATACCCGATTAGCTTGTGTAGCGCATCAAACAGCATCACAATATGAGCCATGCATATAACCTGCTAAAGGAAGTAAGCGCCCAGTTGCGAACCTAGCGCAGATTCTGAACTAGCGCCAAGGTTACGTATGCATGTCAGGTGACGCTGTAGCTGGCAGAAGACACCTGATAGACAAAGAGTCAGGTCAGACAAAACACTTTTTACTTTTGTCGGGTCAGCTCACACAATAATGTACTATTGGCAGGCCATGATCCTTTTAGCTCTATTATGTGGTAAGAGAAGACAAAAAGGCTTACCCTATATATAAAGGACTCGATCCACAACGTAAGGAACTGAGCATTCGCTTTACATTCACACATATACTATTTATAACAATAGCGCCTATAACAATAACGTCGTTTTACCCGCGCTACCGGACTCACAGCATTTCACTAGATATATCCTTGATCTACAGGTAACGTTCTATGAACATAAACCTTTACAACCTAGCGCGAGCCATCTAAAATCGGGCAACCCGTCGATGGTGGGTCTATGTTTAACCCCCATGCTGAGATCCTCATCTCGTAAGGGGTTATTCGTGGTACTCCGGACCGAAGAGTTAAACTTAATTGACCCTTAAATCCCCCTTCATTGATGTCAAGCATGGACCGAAGCAAAGATACTGTGACGATCGCTCCAAATCCATATGGATAATACGTCATTCATCGATTTCATTGCGAGGTATTTGACCTCTATATGATATGTTTTGTAAACATTGCATTCTTTTGAAAAGGCACACCATAAATGCATATTTAAATCAAAGGTTTTCGACATCTGATGATTTCTACATATAGACAATCATCGTAATATAATAGTTTACAATGATACTTTCGTTGACAATGCAGTCAAAATAAGATACATGGTGATGATTTGGTGAATGCAACGTTTCCTTGAGAAGTATGTCATGTAAGACTCCATGCACATACCTTGTCTAACATATAAGTAAATAGCGGAAGACTTCTAGGAAACCTGAGAATAAACATGCTAACAAGTGTCAACACAAAGGTTGGTGAGTTCATAGTTTTAGTGTTTTGTATAATCTGTATATAAAAGTGGATCACAAGATTTCAGTTTTTCATCCAGAAACGTTTATCAAAATATTCTACGAAATTGAACACCCTGGTAACTAAACTTAACGTATATATAATCTATACCCTTTGTATAATCATCTTAATAATACACGCAAACCAACGTGTACGCTTCTCAAATAGCATACGTCCGTTAAAAGGCTAGTGCTCTAGCTCGGACGGGGATATCAAGCCCTATGGATCCATATACCTCTATTCGCGCCCATCGGTTCTTATAACCGACAGTTACTAGTTACCAAAGCTAAGGGATTTTTGGTTTAAACTCATTGTAGAATTAAGTATGTACTTGTATCCATTGCGTTTAAAATAAAGTGCATGTATTCTCAGCCCAAAAATATAGATTGCAAAAGCATTTAAAAAGGGAGCAAATGAAACTCACCTTAGCAGCATATAAAATCGTTCACCAAAATGTGACTGAAACTCGGATTACCAAATAATCATAGATCTCAACCTAGAGAACATATGTTGGTCAATAAATGTCTATCAAGCTAGGTCAGGTCATAGTGTATAACAATCCTAATGCTTGAGATCGACATACAAAAGTTATCCAAAGTCGTTTCAAAAAGTCAATTTTGACAATAATTCAACAAAACGAGACGTGCCTTATATATGGATTCATTTACTTGGTTGGTAATATTCAAAAATCAAATTTATCAATCTTACAAACAAGTTTCAAAAGCAATTTCAATCAATGTCAATCATAATTTAGTTGATCATATCTTTTAATTCGTTCACCGAAATTACGTGATTTCTAAATGAAAAGTTATTGATTTTTCTCCAGCTTTTCAAAAACATGCATATCATATACCTTTTATCAG
Source organism: Rutidosis leptorrhynchoides (assembly GCF_046630445.1). NCBI lineage: Eukaryota > Viridiplantae > Streptophyta > Magnoliopsida > Asterales > Asteraceae > Rutidosis > Rutidosis leptorrhynchoides. The sequence goes on from NC_092341.1 coordinate 222,934,857, forward strand.
TAATATATGTATTTACTTCGTGAATCATCATAACTGTTTAACGACAAAATTTAGCATACAAGCATGCATAAATATATATACTCGAGCACTAGACATGGATACACAATTAATATATAAAAGATAAGATATGAATGCTCACGTATCAATATTGTGATCCAATATTGCAGGAAAGTACGTAGACGCAACAGAGATGATAAACACTAGGTTTGTCTTGCGAATAATACCCATGAATATTACCCATAACTTCCATAGTTATAACCCATAATTTCCTTAGCTCTATCCCGTTTGTAAACCCATTTTAAAAGTGACACGCTCATGACCTCGTCGTAGTATTTTATGTATAAATAATAATAATACTAATACTACTAATAATGATAAGATTAATAATAATATTAATCTTAATAATAATAATAATAATAATAATAATAATAATATTAATCTTAATAATAATAATAATAATAATAATAATAATAATAATAATAATAATAATAATAATAATAATAATAATAATAATAATAATAATAATAATAATAATAATAATAATAATAATAATAATATATAATTTAAATATATACGGAGTAAAATGATTGAGGAAATAAACTGAACGAAATCGAGTTTTTATAGTATGTGGCCTGCTACAGTACCCCATGTGATCGCATGAGTTTTCAGTGTTTTTGCCATGCGATCGCATGGCCGCCTTATCCGTTTTTGTTTGCTAGTTTGTCGACATCAAATAGTGTACTGTAGCAAATAGTGTTTATTGTAGCAAATAGTGTTTTATTGTAGCAAATAGTATTTTACTGTAGCAAATAGTGTTTTACTGTAGCAAAGTCGTTTTTACTGTAGCAAATAGTGTTTTACTGTAGGAAAGTCATTTTTACTTGTACATATATATATATATATATACATACATATAATTGTTCATGAATCGTCGAGAACAACCGAAAGGTATTTGAATATATGAAAGTAGTTCAAAAATTTTGAGATTCAGTTTTACAGACTTTGCTTATCGCGTCAGAAATGTTGATCATAAAAAGTTAAGTTTAAATTTGATCAGAAATTTCCGGGTCATCACAGTACCTACCCGTTAAAGAAATTTCGTCCCGAAATTTGAGTGAGGTCGTCATGGCTAACAATAAAAATGTTTTCATGACGTATATGAGTCGATAAATAGAGTTTTATCACCGTTGAATAATATGGATAAAGCAATCCAATTACTCGAAGCGTATGAGAGAAGTTATCGTAATCGAGTGAAATGGAGAATAGAGATGCGTCTTATCTCTTGACGTAGTAACGATTGATTTCCGGAATTTAAGGAATAGAAAATCTTCTTAATCTAAATAAGATTTGATTCTTCGGATTTTAAGGAAATTAAGATTTCCTTTGATTAAATGCGTAATCTGCCTCGATTGCTATGTCTGATATTTTGCTATAAATTAACCACTTCCGTTTCATTATTTTCATCACTCCTACATCTTCTTCCTTAATTCATACTTTCAAAAGATTGTGAAAATGCTTCATCCAGTTCTGATTCTTGATATACTCTTAACTTTCATATCTGTCATTCTTCTTTTTCATCTACCACCGGAGGAAGTTATTTTCTTCTACCATTACCTTGGGGTTATAGTTTTTTTCATTCTCCCGTGTCTTTATATTGCTATACGCATTGATATACACGGTTTGTAAATTTTGGGGTTATTATCGGGCTTATATTCTCCTTTATATTTCGGAGCTTCATGCTTTCGTTTTCTCTTCCCGACTTTAAGTCAAGCGAATAATGGTTCAGAATTCGTAGGTATGAAATTTTGGATAAACAATACTAACGTTCTAAGAAAGAAATTTTAATGGCATGATCTTGATTTGTCAAATTACCAGAATATCTGAAAAAGACCGAATCATCAAGAAAAATATTTTCTTGATATGTTTAGAGATTAGAATGTAAGAGTCGTGTAACATGGCACATGATGAGGGTGGAATCTGTGAACCCTTATCACGTTCCATTAGAAACTCAACAAGACTTACTGTAATATAATCACGCTGATCAAGTGTCATTATATTATACTAATTCATGCTTCAGTTCCCAACACTACTTCAAAACATTAAAAAAAAATTTCGAATTTTTCAGATGCTAGAAACTAAAATAGTTTCTTTTATGTTATAACACAGATAGCGCGAAGAGATGAATGATTTCAAATAAGAATGGTTATGAAAATATCTTCAGAAATATCAAGGATATTTATAATGAAAGATATGATGATATCTTAGAATATTTAAGATAATGATGATGATGAAGAATATTGTCCGCAAAGGTTTTAGAGTAAAGAGCAAGGTATTTACTAAGGATTTCAGCAGACACTGAATCATTTGGATTCTTTGAAGGCAGGTTCAGTCTTTGTGATTTATCCACAGCCTCCTTCATACTTTGCTCAATCCGTTTTCCAGTTCCAAACCTTCTCTTTTTCTCAGCTTTACCACCATACTATTCTTTATCATTAAACTTTTGACTGTTAAGGTCGTTTACAGTTTTTGCTGCTTCATCAGCATTGTCCAATTTCAGAGAACTAGTTCATAGTTTGGGATGTTTTTCAGAAACTTTACATTCGAAGTATGTAAGTCTAGAAGATAGACATTATATGTATATATATAACTGTTGACGTAGAATTGCTGCGATATTCGAAATACTGATTGCTAATTCCCGGTAGTTGATATGGCAATTATTGTTACAAGATGTGGATGAGTACATGATAGGGTTTCAATGAATATTATGATTTTTTGGAAGGTCAAAGATCAATGGAGTTATTGGTAAATTTACTGCTAATGTGGTGGAACATGAAAGGTTTCCCAGTAACAAGAACGTATATATTAAAGTCACAATAAGGCTAATATGAAAAGTCGAAGTTGGTTGGAAGTGTGATAAAACTGGATACTTTGAAAAGGATTGCAAGATTATTTTCGGCAAAAACAATGCTAAAAGATCTTGCACAGTTTTGAAGTCAAAATATAGCTTTAAAAGATGTCGAGATCTAAGAATGATGTCACCGGTTTAGAGTTATGACTTGGATTCTGATCCGTCATGAAAGGACCCGTTCATATACATTATAAACGATTCACAATAGTTGATTTCATCGCGAGGTATTTGACCTCTATATGATACATTTTACAAACATTGCATTTGTTTTTAAAAGACAAACTTTCTTTACATCGAAAATTGACAGGCATGTATACCATTTCATAATATCCACTATTCAACTATAAATTGACTTAATATTAATAATCTTTAATGAACTCAATGACTTGAATGCAACGTTCTTCGAAATATGCCATGAAAGACTCCAATTAATATCTTTAAAATGAGCAAATGCACAGCGGAAGATTTCTTTAATACCTGAGAATAAACATGCTTTAAAGTGTCAACCAAAAGGTTGGTGAGTTCATTAGTTTATCATAATCATTCATTTTCATCATTTTAATATACCACAAGAATTTCATTTCCAGTTCTCATAAATATACGTCCCATACATAGAGACAAAAATCATTCATATGGATTGAACACCTGGTAACCGACATTCACAATATGCATATAAGAATATCCCCATCATTCCGGGATCCTCCTTCGGACATGATATAAATTTCGAAGTACTAAAGCATCCGGTACTTTGGATGGAGCTTGTTGGGCCCAATAGATCTATCTTTAGGATTCGCGTCAATTAGGGTGTCTGTTCCCTAATTCTTAGATTACCAGACTTAATAAAAAGGGGCATATTCGATTTCGATAATTCAACCATATAATGTAGTTTCGATTACTTGTATCTATTTCGTAAAACATTTATAAAAATAGCGCATGTATTCTCAGCCCAAAAATATAAAGGGTAAAAAGGCAAATGAAACTCACCATACTGTATTTCGTAGTGAAAATACATATAACGTCATTGAACTAGTGCAAGGTTGGCCTCAGATTCACCAACCTTAATTAATTATATATAATTATATGTTGGTCAATATTTGTCTAACAATTAGGTCAGGTCATAGTGTACCACAATCCTAATGCTCGAGACTAATATGCAAAAGTCAACAAAAGTCAATTTGACTCAAAATGATTTCTAAAATTTATACATGATTATAATATATTTTAAATATCGTCGTTTTATATTTTTAAATATTTTTAAAAGATTTATTAGAGTAAATAATATAATTCATTTATTAATAAATAAAATTTTATATTAAAATTTATATAATAAAATATACTTTTATATATATTAAGTAATAAAATTTATAGGGTTCATTTAATATCATAAAGATAATATGATAGGTATTATTAAAGTAATTTATTACACGTAGTAAAATATGTTTGTATTACATATTTATTTGATAAAATAATATCTATAATGTTAGTAAGTAAAAGTTGTATTATTTTGTAATAATAATTATTATTATAAAAATATCAATATTTATAATTACTAAGATGATATTATGATAAAACGATAATTCTAATTATGATAACTTTAATATTTACGATAATTTTTAATATTATCTTTAAAATAATAATTCTATTTAAAATGATAATAAAAATGATATTTTATAGTAACAATGACATTTCTATTAAAATGATAATTTTTGTTAAAATGATAATTTTTGTTAAAATGATAGTTTTGATACTAACGATACTTTTAATAATAATAGTAATGATAAAAATAATAAGAACGATAATTTTATCTAAATCAATATCTTATAATATTTTAATTTCATCATGATACTCTTACTCATTATTTCCTAATCGTTTCGTTTAATAGCTTTTAATCGTCTTTTATATCGTGTTCATAATAATGATAATAATAGTAATCAAAATAATTAGGTGTTACTAATATTAGTTTTGATTACAATAATACTAATAATGATAATTACTATGACATTATTAACGATAATGATAATATAATAATAATAATAACAGTAACCATTTTTAAATAATGATATATATATATATATATATATATATATATATATATATATATATATATATATATATATATATATATATATATATTAATAATGATAATAATAATAATAATAATAATAATAATAATAATAATAATAATAATAATAATAATAATAATAATTAGATAATAATAATAATAATTAGATAATAATAATAATAATACTAATTATAACTTTAATGATAATAACGATAGTAATAATAATAAAAAAACAATTTTTAATGATAAATCCTTTTATTGATAAAGATAATAATAATAATAATAATAATAATAATAATAATAATAATAATAATAATAATAATAATAATAATAATAATAATAAGATAAAATTAGAACGACGATAATAACGACGATAATAATAATCATTTTTAATAATAATACAAAAATTCGATGGACTATAACTTCAAATCCGTTCATCGAAATCATTCGATATCTAAATAAAAAGTTCTTAATTTTTCGCTAGCTTTCCAACAACATGCATATCTTATACCTTATCTCAGTCGCATATATAACTAATTCAGGATTCAACATAACCTAACTAAAGGCAATATCAAAAGTACAAACATGCATAATCCTATATACTCGAGCACTAGTCAGGGATACACTATTAGTATGTAAAAGTTAAATTATGAGTACTCATGTATCAATATTGAGATTCAATATTGCAGGAAAGGTACGTAGACGCAACGGAGATGATAAATACTATATTGACCTCATGAGCATACCCATGAACCATACCCAATCACCTCCATAGCTATAACCCATAATTTCCTTAATCCAATCCCACTCGAAAAACAATTTAGAAATCACTCGGACCGCACTCCGACGTAATATTTTATGTATACTAATAATATCTTGAAATAATACGGAGTAAATATATATATGTAAATCGATTGAGAGAGTTTAGAGAAAAATATTTTCAAGTTTCTATGAAATAATGAAACCTATTGAATTCTATTTATAATAGATTTTTGAATTATTAAAGTGAATTATTAAAGTATGAATTATTAAAGTGAATTATTAAAGTATGAATTATTAAAGTGAATTATTAAAGTAAGAATTATTAAAGTGAATTATTAAAGTATGAATTATTAATGTGAATTATTAAAGTATGAATTATTAAAGTGAATTATTAAAGTTAAAGTAAAGTAAAAATAAAGTAAAGGTAAAGTTTAAGTATAGTAAAAGTATAAAACTATGTACGTATAATACGCGTATAAATATATATAATATTAATTTAAATCGTTATATATATTTAATAAAATAAAATATAAATATCGTTATCTTTATCATACTGGTTAAGTAATGAGTTGTCAAAAGTGGTTCTAGATATTTATAAAAGTTATATACGTTTTAATAATAAAGTTCTTTTTAAACTGAAAACGTTTTTGTACGTTTGAAACTAAATCAAATAAATATAATAATTTTGTTTTCCAAAACCAAATATATTTTTAAGAATCATTTTGTTTAAAGGTTAAAATAATGGAAATCGTTATATCATAAAACGTTTTAGAAAAGTAGAATCATATATATTCATAATAGGTTTCAAGTTTTTAAATTACAGTTTGTTGGTGAAGCATGGGATAAAGTTTAAAGGTTAAATAAACGTATGAAATCATCTTAATGAAAAATGTCGAGTTTCTTACTTGTCGATATCCAACATCTAAGTTAGTTACACTTCACGTTCTTACTTATAAATCACTTTACCATTTTTCGAATGTTGTAAAAAAGAATAGATTTCTTAAATCACAGTGGACCTCATAACATAGACCCGTAATCATATCACAATGTATCTGATAAATTAATCATTTGATATTATCTTCTAATTCCATCGATAAACATATTGAAACAAATACGTTCATGTAAAGTATTATACGTTTAATACTTTATTAATATTCTCAAGTTATAATATATACACATATATATATATATATATATATACATATTTATTTATATATAACGGTTCGTGAATCGTTGGAATTTGATCGAGGTTATAATGAATGTATGAACACAATTTAAAATTCTGGAGATTTAACTTAACAAACTTTGCTTATCGTGTTGGAATAATATAAAGATAAAGTTTAAATTTGGTTGGAAATTTCTGGGTTGTCACAGTACCTACCCATTAAAGAAATTTCGTCCCGAAATTTGAGTGGAAAGGTCGTGAATGATAATAATTATGTTTTCATGATGCATACAGGCTGAAAATTAGAGTTTTATCATCAGCGAATAATTTGGATAAACAATCCATTTATATGAAGAGTACGAATGAAGCTAACATAGAAGAGTGAAATGAGTAAGTGTAGATTCATCTTATCATTTGACGTAGATATGATTGATTTCCAGATTTCAAGGGATTTGAAGAAAATCTTTGTAATAAGATTTGATTCTCCGGTAACAAAGGGAATTAGGATCCGCTTTAGATGCGATCGTCCATTTTAATTGTTCTGTCGGAGATTTTCTTATAAATTCACCTCCTTCGTTTTCTTACAACTCACACCTTCTGTTGATGAATTTTATGCAAGTCCCTAGACATCTACCCACGTCCATTGCAGGTACAACAGTTTACAGGCCACCATGATCGTTCGTTATTATCCTATCCGTGTTTGTATGTGGTTACAGGAACTGCAGGAACGAGATTTGGATGTTTGACTATGTTAGACTTAGTCAGACGTCCGAGTGAAGCCTCACTCGTACGGATGACAGGCTCATACGCACGGTTGATGCTGAGCTAAGTCACAATTACAACCTAAATGAGAAGACACGAGTGAGTGATCACCCGTACGGCTGATGAAGCCAACTCATATGTGTGATGGATGAATCATACGGGTGAGTCAATAGCAGGGGTATATAAAGTCTTATGTTCTTCATTTTAGGTTAAGCCTATCATTTGTTACACACACTCAGATCTGGTGAGCTCCTCCGATTCTCTCTCAACCCAAATCACCCAGGTGGTGAATAATAGCTCTAAGTGTTGATCTAATCACAATTGATTTAGTTGTGGCATGACTAAATTAATCCCAAAAAGCTTAACCTATTCACTAGAGGGTTTGATTCACTTATTCCGTCATTGTGTGAGTTAAATCTGTTGATTTCTAAGTTCCTAGTCATGTTTCATCACCTTCTATTCTTTCCCCCTCAACTCATATTTTAAAGTATTCATCAATATGCTCCATCCAGTTCTGATTCTCGATATACTTCTAACTTTCATATCGGTCATTCTTCTTTTTCATCTACCGCCGGAAAAATCTATTTACTTCTACTATACTCTTGGGTTTATAGTGTTTCTAGTTCTCCCGTGTCTTTATATTGCTATATGCATCGATATATATGGTTTATAACTTTTGGTTTGTCGTTGGGCTTTATATCTTCCCTTATATTTCAAATTCTCTGTTTCTATCTTCTATAATCATTGTCATCCACAGTTAATGCTCTCTTTTATTTGCTGCAATTTATACCCCAATTCTTATTTCGTAGTTTTGTCCTTTCGTTTCTTCTTCTTGCGATTAAGCACCGCTTGTAATGGTCCAGAATTTGCAGATATGAATTTTGAAATGAACATTGTTAATGTTCTAGGAAGAAAATTGTAATGGCACGATCTTGACTTGTCAAATTACCAGAATACCTCAGAAAAAGCCGAATCATCAAGAAATATTTTCTTGATATTTTAGAGGTTAAATAGAATACAAGAGTCGTATAACATGGCACATGATGATGTTATGATCTGTGAATCATCACGTTCCATTTAGAAACTCAGCATGAATTACTGTAATATAATCACGTTGATCAAGTGTCATTATATTATACTAACTCATGCTTCAGTTTCCAACACTACTTCAAAAATATTCATATTTTAAACTCAAAGGTTTACAGAGTATAGGAACTAAACAGTTTCCTTTTTGATGTAATACAGATAGCGCAATGATATAAATGATTCCAGATAAGAATAGTTATGGAAATATCTTCAGAAATATGGAGGATATTTATAATGAAAGATATGATGATATTTTAGAATTTCTAATATCAGAGGATGATGAAGTATGTTGTCTATAAGGGTTTAGTGTCAGGAGAAAGGTATTCGTTAATGACTTCAGCAGACACTGAATCATTTGGATTCTTTGAAGGCAGGTTCAGTCTTTGTGATTTGTCCACAGCCTCCTTCATACTTTGCTCAATTCGTTTTCCAGTTCCAAAACTTCTCTATTTCTGAGCTTTGCTAATACACTAATCTTTATCATCAAACTTTTTACTGCTAAGGTCGTTTACAGTTTTTGTTACTTCATCAGCATTTCAAGAACTAGTTCGCGGTTCAGAGTGTTTTTCAGAAACTTCACATTCGAAGTATGTAAGCCTTGGAAATAGACGTTATGTATAACTGTTGGCGTCAACATGCTGTGAGATTTCAAAATACTGATTTCTAATTCCCAATGATTCATATGGCAATTCTCGTTACAAGAGGCAGATGAGTAAATGATGAGGTTTCGATAAATATAATGATTCTTCGGAATGCCCAAGATCAGTGAAGTTGTTGGTAAGTTTATTGCTAATGTGGTGGAATATGAAAGGTTCTCCGGTAACAAAAGGGTAATCATATATATCAAAATTATGATAAGGCTACTCCGAATGAAAAAATTGAAGTTGTCTTGCTGGAGCTGTGATATAATTTGCTACTTTGCAAAGGAATTGCAAGGTTATTTTTGCTAATAAATGCCAAAAGATCTGACACAGATATGTGTTGAATTATGACTTTGGTTTCGAGAGCTTTTTAAGTACATAACTGTGGGTAATATGTGGTTGGATCATCATCTCGATTGCTCATTATTTGAAGTATCTTCAGAGATTTTCGAAGGGTTTGAACACAGATTGTAATCGTTTGTATACATTTGATGTTCTAACACACTTTTGAAGTCAAAGTATAGCTTTGAAAGATGTAGGAATCTAAAAGTGATGGTACCGGTTATATCTCAAATTGAATTCTGAGATTTTAAAATCAGAATATGTAATTGGGTTTGAATGAGTATGGTTGTTTTGATTTCTATGAAAGAATGTATATTATTGTGAAAGTAGGAAGTATAATTGATAATTTGCTTAATCTGATTCAAAGAATGTAACATATTAATTGTGAATTTATATATATCTCTCGGGTATTACCTACCCATTAAAAAAAATTTCACAATTAATATTTTGTACATAAGAATTTTATTACAGTCTTTATGAAAATATATATGTATATATTCTTCTCAGATGTAACATAGATTTTAATGAGTTAATACTAAATTAAACTCATTCGATTTACGGTTGGAACTAGAATTGAATAATTCCTTGAAGGCTTTAGAGGTTACATAAGTATTTCTTCAATAATATTGAAATTATGAATCAATACTTCGTTATTTGTTGAGATGTGATGTTGGTTTTTGTTAAATTCTTGTGAACTTCGTAAAGTACGAATGATGTTATCTGAAAAGTTTCGGTTACATCAATGATGAAGTGTAAAATCAAATATATACTTGATTTATTAGGAATTAGAATTTGTTGAATTGAGACAGAGATTGTAGTTAACGATGGTTAAGTCGCGGGTGAGGGACTTACATTATTGTATATTTGTAATATGAATTAACCAAGTAGTTAAGATTCACACACAATAGCTTAGCACGGAAAGATTTATTTTTTATTTCAAAATATATATATATAAAATATATATATAATTTCTTTAGAGGGAATGAGTTAATTCTTCATAACTTGTTGATACAATATATACGTTATTGATTCGTAATGATGTAAACAGTGATTCTTGAACTGACGGAGTTTGTGATGTTATAGGTGTTGTTGATTCTGATGTTGACTGTACTGACGATGCTGGTGACTCTGATGGTACTGTTGATGCTATTGGTAAAACAAGTTTAACTTGTTAATCACACACCATTTTTGTCAGGGTTTCTACTCTTCCTTCTATCATTTTGGTTCGCTTAACTGATTTATGGTTAGGGCTAGATTAGATAATCTCTAAGACTTTAGAGATTATATAATCGCCGCGGAATGTTTCTCCAATGAAGTTATGAATTAATACTTTGTCAGTTATTGTTGTTGGTACTCCTTGGTATCTATGGTGCGTATGACGTTGATGCTCGTGGGACAGATTATGAAGTTGAGGTTTACAACGCGGTTGTGGTTGGAGGTGGTAATGGTACTGTTGGCGTTGATGATGGTGGTACTGGTTATGTTGCTGATGCTGCTGCTGGTGTTTGTAATCTCTGCACCATATTCTCCAAAGCCACTACCCGAGCGCGAAGTTCGTTGACTTCTTCTATTATTCCAGGATGATTGTCGGTCGGATCGAGCGAATAAATAAAATCTAGAATTTGATGTAGTATATAATCGTGACAATATACCCTGGAAATGAGAGAGAAAATGGTGTCTCGAACAGGTTCGCCGGTAAGTGCTTCAGGTTCTTCGCCAAGAGGGCAATGTGGTGGATGGAAAGGATCGCCTTCTTCTTGTTTCCAATGATTGAGGAGGCTACGAACCCATCCCCCAATTCATCCAGAATAGGTGATGACTGATTAGTTGATCCATTCCGGTCACACTGCTTTCGGAGCTTGAGTGAGATTCTATTTCGGAATCCGAGTGACTTGAACTGATGACAAATTCCATTTCATACTATTGGATAAAGGATTTTTCGATATAAAATGATTTTTCGACTATCGGGTGGTATTCTATTTACATAGGATATCTATATATAGAGATCAAAAGATTTCATAGATTACGGAGGAATTTGCGGGATATGTCAGGCAAAGTTTAAAGTAACAGATACGATAAGATATGATTTAGCAGATACGCTAAGATATGAATTTTGTCTATACACTACTCATGCAATTAATGTAGCAAGACGTGTCTAGACTAATATTGATAAGCAGGTAATTTCCTATGGATGATAAGCAGATGATTTCCGACTAGAAATGATAAGCAAAACTTTTGACATGCAGACACGGTCGAAGTCCAGACTCACTAATGCATCCTAACTACTTATCAGTTAGACACACTAATGCAGACCTGGTTTGCTAAGACCACCGCTCTGATACCAACTGAAAGGACCCGTTCATATACATTATAAACGATTCACAATAGTTGATTTCATCGCGAGGTATTTGACCTCTATATGATACATTTTACAAACATTGCATTTGTTTTTAAAAGACAAACTTTCTTTACATCGAAAATTGACAGGCATGTATACCATTTCATAATATCAACTATTCAACTATAAATTGACTTAATATTAATAATCTTTAATGAACTCAATGACTTGAATGCAACGTTCTTCGAAATATGCCATGAAAGACTCCAATTAATATCTTTAAAATGAGCAAATGCACAGCGGAAGATTTCTTTAATACCTGAGAATAAACATGCTTTAAAGTGTCAACCAAAAGGTTGGTGAGTTCATTAGTTCATCATAATCATTCATTTTCATCATTTTAATAGACCACAAGAATTTCATTTCCAGTTCTCATAAATATACGTCCCATGCATAGAGACAAAAATCATTCATATGGATTGAACACCTGGTAACCGACATTCACAATATGCATATAAGAATATCCCCATCATTCCGGGATCCTCCTTCGGACATGATATAAATTTCTAAGTACTAAAGCATCCGGTACTTTGGATGGGGCTTGTTGGGCCCAATAGATCTATCTTTAGGATTCGCGTCAATTAGGGTGTCTGTTCCCTAATTCTTAGATTACCAGACTTAATAAAAAGGGGCATATTCGATTTCGATAATTCAACCATATAATGTAGTTTCGATTACTTGTGTCTATTTCGTAAAACATTTATAAAAATAGCGCATGTATTCTCAGCCCAAAAATATAAAGGGTAAAAAGGCAAATGAAACTCACCATACTGTATTTCGTAGTGAAAATACATATAACGTCATTGAACTAGTGCAAGGTTGGCCTCGGATTCACGAACCTTAATTAATTATATATAATTATATGTTGGTCAATATTTGTCTAACAATTAGGTCAGGTCATAGTGTACCACAATCCTAATGCTCGAGACTAATATGCAAAAGTCAACAAAAGTCAATTTGACTCAAAATGATTTCCAAAATTTATACATGATTATAATATATTTTAAATATCGTCGTTTTATATTTTTAAATATTTTTAAAAGATTTATTAGAGTAAATAATATAATTCATTTATTAATAAATAAAATTTTATATTAAAATTTATATAATAAAATATACTTTTATATATATTAAGTAATAAAATTTATAGGGTTCATTTAATATCATAAAGATAATATGATAGGTATTATTAAAGTAATTTATTACACGTAGTAAAATATGTTTGTATTACATATTTATTTGATAAAATAATATCTATAATATTAGTAAGTAAAAGTTGTATTATTTTGTAATAATAATTATTATTATAAAAATATCAATATTTATAATTACTAAGATGATATTATGATAAAACGATAATTCTAATTATGATAACTTTAATATTTATGATAATTTTTAATATTATCTTTAAAATAATAATTATATTTAAAATGATAATAAAAATGATATTTTATAGTAACAATGACATTTCTATTAAAATGATAATTTTTGTTAAAATGATAATTTTTGTTAAAAATGATAGTTTTGATACTAACGATACTTTTAATAATAATAGTAATGATAAAAATAATAAGAACGATAATTTTATCTAAATCAATATCTTATAATATTTTAATTTCATCATGATACTCTTACTCATTATTTCCTAATCGTTTCGTTTAATAGCTTTTAATCGTCTTTTATATCGTGTTCATAATAATGATAATAATAGTAATCAAAATAATTAGGTGTTACTAATATTAGTTTTAATTACAATAATACTAATAATGATAATTACTATGACATTATTAACGATAATGATAATATAATAATAATAATAACAATAACTATTTTTAAATAATGATATATATATATATATATATATTAATAATGATAATAATAATAATGATAATAATAATAATGATAATAATAATAATAATAATAATAATAATAATAATAATAATTAGATAATAATAATAATAATTAGATAATAATAATAATAATAATACTAATTATAACTTTAATGATAATAACGATAGTAATAATAATAATAAAAAAAAAAATTTAATGATAAATCCTTTTATTGATAAAGATAATAATAATAATAATAATAATAATAATAATAATAAGATAAAATTAGAACGACGATAATAACGACGATAATAATAATCATTTTTAATAATAATACAAAAATTCGATGGACTATAACTTCAAATCCGTTCATCGAAATCATTCGATATCTAAATAAAAAGTTCTTAATTTTTCGCTAGCTTTCCAACGACATGCATATCTTATACCTTATCTCAGTCGCATATATAACTAATTCAGGATTCAACATAACCTAACTAAAGGCAATATCAAAAGTACAAATATGCATAATCCTATATACTCGAGCACTAGTCAGGGATACACTATTAGTATGTAAAAGTTAAATTATGAGTACTCACGTATCAATATTGAGATTCAATATTGCAGGAAAGGTACGTAGACGCAACGGAGATGATAAACACTATATTGACCTCATGAGCATACCCATGAACCATACCCAATCACCTCCATAGCTATAACCCATAATTTCCTTAATCCAATCCCACTCGAAAAATAATTTCGAAATCACTCGGACCGCACTCCGATGTAATATTTTATGTATACTAATAATATCTTGAAATAATACGGAGTAAATATATATATGTAAATCGATTGAGAGAGTTTAGAGAAAAATATTTTCAAGTTTCTATGAAATAATGAAACCTATTGAATTCTATTTATAATAGATTTTTGAATTATTAAAGTGAATTATTAAAGTATGAATTATTAAAGTGAATTATTAAAGTATGAATTATTAAAGTGAATTATTAAAGTATGAATTATTAAAGTGAATTATTAAAGTATGAATTATTAATGTGAATTATTAATGTGAATTATTAAAGTATGAATTATTAAAGTGAATTATTAAAGTTAAAGTAAAGTAAAAATAAAGTAAAGGTAAAGTTTAAGTATAGTAAAAGTATAAAACTATGTACGTATAATACGCGTATAAATATATATAATATTAATTTAAATCGTTATATATATTTAATAAAATAAAATATAAATATCGTTATCTTTATCATACTGGTTAAGTAATGAGTTGTCAAAAGTGGTTCTAGATATTTATAAAAGTTATATACGTTTTAATAATAAAGTTCTTTTTAAACTGAAAACGTTTTTGTACGTTTGAAACTAAATCAAATAAATATAATAATTTTGTTTTCCAAAACCAAATATATTTTTAAGAATCATTTTGTTTAAAGGTTAAAATAATGGAAATCGTTATATCATAAAACGTTTTAGAAAAGTAGAATCATATATATTCATAATAGGTTTCAAGTTTTTAAATTACAGTTTGTTGGTGAAGCATGGGATAAAGTTTAAAGGTTAAATAAACGTATGAAATCATCTTAATAAAAAATGTCGAGTTACTTACTTGTCGATATCCAACATCTAAGTTAGTTACACTTCACGTTCTTACTTATAAATCACTTTATCATTTTCCGAATGTTGTAAAAAAGAATAGATTTCTTAAATCACAGTGGACCTCATAACATAGACCCGTAATCATATCACAATGTATCTGATAAATTAATCATTTGATATTATCTTCTAATTCCATCGATAAACATATTAAAACAAATACGTTCATGTAAAGTATTATACGTTTAATAGTTTATTAATATTCTCAAGTTATAATATATACACATATATATATATATATATATACATATTTATTTATATATAACGGTTCGTGAATCGTTGGAATTTGATCGAGGTTATAATGAATGTATGAACACAATTTAAAATTCTAGAGATTTAACTTAACAAACTTTGCTTATCGTGTTGGAATAATATAAAGATAAAGTTTAAATTTGGTTGGAAATTTCTGGGTTGTCACACGTCAATATGTAATCGAATTTGTATGAAAACGATTGTATATCGTTGTGATCATTGTTAATAATTTTTGAATCAAAGTTGAAGAATGTACAGTATAACATATTAATTGTGAACTTATATATTTCCCGAGTATTACCTACCCATTAAAGATTTCACAATTAATACTTTGTACAAAAGAATTTTTATTACCGTTTTTATGAAAATATATGTATGTATATTTTCTTCAGATGTAATACAGATTTAATGAGTTAATATCATATTAAGCTCATTTGATTTTCGTCTTGAATTAGAAATGAATAATCTCTAAAATATTAAAGATTACATAATATTTGCGGAGTATTTCGCTAATGAAATCAATACTTCATTATTTATTCTTATTGATATTCCTTGGTGAAGGGTGTTGATATTCGTGGAATTCTTGCAAACTTCGCAAGGTGCAAATGATGTTTTCTAAAAAGTTTCTAGTGCATCGAAGATGAAAGCGTAAAATCAAACATATTATTGAATAATACACTTGGTTTATTATGAAACGGAATTCTTTGGATTGAAACAGAGATTGTAGTTAACGAAGGTTAAGTTGTTAATGAAGGATGTACATCATAGCATATTAGTAATATGAATTTAACCGAGTAGTATTTACCCTTTTTCAATTCATACTTAATAGCTTAGTACGAAAAGATTTATGATGGTTTTAAAATATATATAAGATATACATATAAATTCTTCAGAGGGAATGAGTTAATATTTCATAACTCTTTGATACAAATATACGCGTTGTTGACTTGTAATAATATCCACGGTGCTTTCTTGAACTGGCGGAGCTTGTGATGTTAGAGGTGCTGATGATTCTAATGATTTTGACAGCACTAACTGTGCTGGTGAGGCTAAGGGTACTATTGATGTTGTTGGTAAAACAAGTCTAGCTTGTACCTTACGCATCATTCTTGTCAGGGTTTCTATTCTTCCTTCTATTTATCTGATTTACGGTTAGAACTGGGATAAATAATCTCTAAAATTTTAGAGATTACATAATCACCGTAGAATATTTCTTCGATGAAGTTATGAATCAGTACTTCATCATTTATTGTTGTTGGCACTCCTTGGTATCTACGGTGCGTATGATGTTGATATCCGAAGTACAGTTTTTAGATGTGATATTGAGGTGTGGGATGCGGATGTGGTTGTTGGTGGTGGTAATGGTACTGTTGTTGTTGTTGTTGATGGTGGTACTGGTTATGCTGCTGGTGTTTGTAACCTTCGCACCATATTCTCCAAAGCCACTACCCGAGCGCGAAGCTCGTTGACTTCTTCTATTATATCGGGATGATTGGTGGTTCGGACGAGCGGACGAATAAGATTTAGAATGTGAGATAGTATATAATCATGACTAGATACTCTGGAAATGAGAGAGAAAATGGTATTACGAACAGGTTCGCCGGTAAGTGCTTCAGGTTCTTCGCCAAGAGGGCAATGTGGTTGATGGAAGGGATCACCTTCTTCTTGTCTCCAATGACTAATTAAGCTATGAACCCATCCCCAGTTCATCCAGAATAGATGATGGCTAATTGGTTGATCCATTCCGGTTACACTGTCTTCGGAGTTCAGGTGAATATCCATATCGGAATAGCTGTCGGAATTTAAGGAATTTGAACTAGATACGTGATCCATCTTGTATAATCAGGGAGTTGATTTTTGATATAAGATAGATTATAGAATTTAGATTGGTACTCCTCAATACATAATTTACATATGTATAAATAATACCAAAATCCCGTAAATTACGGAGAAATTTTCGGAAGATGTCAGGAAAATTTTACAATAACAGATATGCTAAGATATGAATTTTGTCGGTACACTATCTATGCAGTAAATGCAGTAAGACGTGTCTAGACTAGAAATGATAATCCGGTAATTTCCGACAAAAAATGATAAGCAAAACTTTTGACATGCAGACACGGTCGAAGTCCAGACTTACTAATGCATCCTAACAACTATCAGTTAGACACACTCATGCAAGACCTAGTTCGCTAGGACCAACGCTCTGATACCAACTGTGACGATCGCTCCAAATCCATATGGACAATACGTCATTCATCGATTTCATTGCGAGGTATTTGACCTCTATATGATACGTTTTGTAAACATTGCATTCTTTTGAAAAGGCACACCATAAATGCATATTTAAATCAAAGGTTTTCGACATCTGATGATTTCTACATATAGACAATCATCGTAATATAATAGTTTACAATGATACTTCCGTTGACAATGCAGTCAAAATAAGATACATGGTGATGATTTGGTGAATACAACGTTTTCTTGAAAAGTATGTCATGTAAGACTCCATGCTCATACCTTGTCTAACATATAAGCAAACAGCGAAAGACTTCTAGGAAACCTGAGAATAAACATGCTAACAAGTGTCAACACAAAGGTTGGTGAGTTCATAGTTTTAGTGTTTCGTATAATCTGTATATAAAAGTGGATCACAAGATTTCAGTTTTTCATCCAGAAACGTTTATCAAAATATTCTACGAAATTGAGCACCCTGGTAACTAAACTTAACGTATATATAATTTATACCCTTTGTATAATCATCTTAATAATACACGCAAACCAACGTGTACGCTTCTCAAATAGCATACGTCCGTTAAAAGGCTAGTGCTCTAGCTCGGACGGGGATATCAAGCCCTATGGATCCATATACCTCTATTCGCGCCCATCGGTTCTTATAACCGACAGTTACTAGTTACCAAAGCTAAGGGATTTTCGGTTCAAACTCAGTGTAGAATTAAGTATGTACTTGTATCCATTGCGTTTAAAATAAAGTGCATGTATTCTCAGCCCAAAAATATAGATTGCAAAAGCATTTAAAAAGGGAGCAAATGAAACTCACCTTAGCAGCATATAAAGTCGTTCACTAAAATGTGACTGAAACTCGGATTACCAAATAATCGTAGATATCAACCTAGAGAACATATGTTGGTCAATAAATGTCTATCAAGCTAGGTTAGGTCATAGTGTATAACAATCCTACTGCTCGAGATCGACATACAAAAGTTATCCAAAGTCGTTTCAAAAAGTCAATTTTGATAACAATTCAACAAAACGAGACGTGCCTTATATATGGATTCATTTACTTGGCTGGTAATATTCAAAAATCCAATTTATCAATCTTACAAACAAGTTTCAAAAGCAATTTCAATCAATGTCAATCATAAGTCAGTTGATCATATCTTTTAATTCGTTCACCGAAATTACGCAATTTCTAAATGAAAAGTTATTGATTTTTCTCCAGCTTTCCAAAAACATGCATATCATATACCTTTTATCAGTAATATATGTATTTACTTCGTGATTCATCATAACTGTTTAACGACAAAATTTAGCATACAAGCATGCATAAATATATATACTCGAGCACTAGACATGGATACACAATTAATATATAAAAGATAAGATATGAATGCTCACGTATCAATATTGTGATCCAATATTGCAGGAAAGTACGTAGACGCAACAGAGATGATAAACACTAGGTTTGTCTTGTGAATAATACCCATGAATATTACCCATAACTTCCATAGTTATAACCCATAATTTCCTTAGCTCTATCCCGTTTGAAAACCCATTTTGAAAGTGACACGCTCATGACCTCGTCGTAGTATTTTATGTATAAATAATAATAATACTAATACTACTAATAATGATAAGATTAATAATAATATTAATCTTAATATTAATATTAATAATAATAATAATAATAATAATAATAATAATAATAATAATAATAATAATAATAATAATAATAATAATAATAATAATAATATATAATTTAAATATATACGGAGTAAAATGATTGAGGAAATAAACTGAACGAAATCGAGTTTTTATAGTATGTGGCCTGCTACAGTACCCCATGCGATCGCATGAGTTTTCAGTGTTTTTGCCATGCGATCGCATGGCCGCCTTATCCGTTTTTGTTTGCTAGTTCGTCGACATCAAATAGTGTACTGTAGCAAAATAGTGTACTGTAGCAAATAGTTTTTACTGTAGCAAATAGTGTTTTAATGTAGCAAAGTCGTTTTCACTGTAGCAAAGTCGTTTTCACTGTAGCAAAGTCGTTTTCACTGTAGCACTGTAGCAAAGTACGGTTTCACTGTAGCAAATAGTGTTTTACTGTAGCAAAGTCATTTTTACTGTAGCAAATAGTGTTTTACTGTAGGAAAGTCATTTTTACTTGTACATATATATATATACATACGTATAATTGTTCATGAATCGTCGAGAACAACCGAAAGGTATTTGAATATATGAAAGTAGTTCAAAAATTTTGAGATTCAGTTTTACAGACTTTGCTTATCGCGTCAGAAATGTTGATCATACAAAGATTAAGTTTAAATTTGATCAGAAATTTTCGGGTCATCACAGATGTGCATATCAAATTAGAAAATAGGCTAAAATTGCACGGGATGTTAAGCAATTTATTGCAATTAATTCAAAGTTGGAGAAACATTGGGCAAAGTGGTTGTGCGGGGGAAGATCTTATGAACGCGGTCAGAAAACAATTATAACCAAAAGGTTGTTTAATTTTGAAGATGCGTGGCAAGTTCTAAAATATTGTCTGAAGTTTTTACATTCCGAACACAAGTACGAACCCGGACCCAAGTCAATTTGAAAATTTATTTAAGGATTAAGACCCAATCCGATGCCCTTCAAGTCGAGCTAAAAGTCAAAGGGATTCGTACTCATCCGATGCCGCGGGTCGTATGTCATCTGATGAAGTACGATTAAAGATAGCTCAATCCGCCGAACCTTCACAACTAGCGGCGAATCAAACCACGGAAAAGCTATGTGAAGACAACGACACGCGGACAACGTTTAAAGGTTTGATGCTTCTTTCCAAACCAGTTTTCAAAGAGTTGCCTCCCGGCGAATACAAAATGCTAATGAGAGCTCGTGAGAAAATTAAGAAAAACTATGCGTGGCAATTGCAAGACTCGGACGAAGACGAGTAGTTTAATTATTTACTTTGTAGTATTTTATTTTAATTATCGTCGTAATGTTTATGAAAGTTTAGTTTTATTTGAATAAGTATTTATAATTTAAATATGCATATTATTTAATTTTAAAATGTAAAAAAATAATATAAAAAAATAATTAAAAATATTGAGGAAGTATGTGTAACACCCCGTCAAAATTGCCATTGACGCGGATGTTAACTCTGATTCCAGTGCTTGGTCTTGACCTCTAAGCAACAACAAAATTCTAGCGAAAGCAATAAGTACCTGAGAATAAACATGCTAAAGCGTCAACACAAAGGTTGGTGAGTTCATAGGTATTTGTACAACGTATAAAATTTACAAAAGTTTCATAGTTTCAAACAGTTTGAAATAGTTTAAAACAGTAAAACAAATATTAAATTTTCGAGTCTATAAATGGTTTGATAGTAAAACATATCACATGATCTCAACTACATAATTGTTTAGAAGTAATATGATCTCAAGCTTTCAAGTACAAAAATAAGATCGTAGTTCGTAACATATCAAGTTTGTAAATAGTTCCACGGTTTATAAGATTTTCATAGTTATCAAATTCATAAACGGTTTTCTTACAGTTTCAAAGTGTATATGTTTTCTGGGCACTCGCTAACAACGCTTAACACGACATGTAGTATCCTACATGATTTCCTTTACCCTATATTGGACTATACATTATGCTAGATGTATTGTGTCGAAGTAACTAGCACCACAGCTAAGGTATGGTGAGGTTGTCAAACCTAACAGATCTGCTCTAGTGATTCGCGCTTACAAGTCACTGTAATTAATACTACCGAGTTTAGGGCTTTTTAGCATAAAACTCACATATAACAAACTTCGAATTGCATTAAGTGTTATTTGATAATAAGAATATGTTATAAAACAAACTTTATAAATAAAGCGTAGTAAAACAGTAGACATGTTTGAAAAAAATAAAATATGTATAAAACAGTAAGCATGTATTTGCACCCCAAAAACAATTATAAAACGAGTAAAAAGGGGGCTACGAACTCACTATTGATGCAACACAGTGCGAAGCTCAAAAAGTGCGGTTTTAAACGTTTCGCGGTGATCCGAGATCGAGACCTAATGAATATTATGAGGTCAGAGGTCATACTATTTAATATAGTATTTAGGTTAGTCTAAGATCAATTTTCTTAAGTAATCTTACATGTCCATTTCGATTCTCGGTTTCAAAGGTTACATAGTTCATAGTTTTAAGTGTTGACTGTTTTGACTAGTTTTACCATAACTTTAGCTTAGTCGTTTCTATCAATCTAGACATCCATTTATGATGATATTACCACCTCTGGAAATATCTTTGAGTATAATTTCCAACCATGTAAGGTTAGCCTCTATACTCAAAATAGAAGCTGGTCAAAAATTCACTCTTTTACAAGTGTGCAAAACAGTTAAGATTTACACTATAAGTTCCTAGGCAAGTTTAAAAATAGCAAAACACATTTGTTTGACTCAAGATTTTTAAAGAGATCTTAGGACACATAAAAGTACTTATTATCAAAAGGAATCACTTACAGGTCTTCATTAACCTTGTTTTTAGAGATAAGGTTTTAGACCAAATTCCGACTACATCAAATTCTTATGTCAACTTGATGAGACTATATCTCAATGATTTCTTAATGGTTTTTGGTGTTTTAACTATCCATGGTTTCCTTATTATGTCTAGTTTTCAAATCAAAAGCGTTTATTTTACGATCTATTTTATATTTTGATTTATACATGATTCTTGGACACTTGGTCAGATTGCTTTAAATATGAACTTATCTCACCAAATAAAAATGAAAAATGAGTTTTTCTTTGAGATAAATCATAAAAACTTTACTGAAAGTCAAAAACACATATATGAACATCATACTAATTTATAAGTTCCCGAGATCTACAATAAGTTGGTGTTTAGGTCATGAACTTCAAGTAAAATTTTGGACAGCTCAAAGACAAAACAGTTTTATGTAGTTAATCACTTTAGTTCTTAGTTTAGCTTTATTTTAAGACATAGGACATGTAGAGATCTTAAGTTTACTTATCTAGCATCAAGATCATGGTTAGCTATATAGTCATCATTGAGTAATTAAACACTCTAGATCAAGCAATTACACCATGAATGTTATTGAAGATGACTAGAAATGATGAATAGAACTAAGTAGTTTGTTATACCTTGATTATTTATGATCTTAGAGCTTCAAGTATATGAACTAGAGAGGATTTTGGATCTGAAATTAGGATGTATGTAGGTGAGTGAGTGAGAGTGAGTAAGGAGGTGGATGATGATCAAGGGGTTGTATATATAGTGGTAGTGGTGGTTAACGTGGCAAAAGGGAGGGCAAGGAGGAAGTGACTCACCACTTAGCCATTAATGATCTTCATGATGATGTTTTGCATGTTAGTTAGCTTAAGGAGGAAGTATTTTGATGTTGTGTGGTGATGTTATGGATGATGATGATGATAAATGATTTTGATGATGATGGTGGAAGTGTTCTAGTCAATTTTTGGTTTGCAAATGTACATGTACTTGTGTAGTTTTTCTAAATTATAATCTAAGGTGTTAATTTGTATGTTTAAGGTTTAGGAAGTAAACTAAGATTAGGTTCTAATCAAGATAGGTTAATGTTAGTTAAGTGAAAGAAATGGCTATGTACAAAGTGATCAAGACTAGCTGTGAAAATGATTAAGTGTAGAGAAAGTCTTAACTTATGATTTAATGTCTAAGTAACTTAGTCACAAGTCTTTAATCTAAATACTTGGTTAATAAGTTTACTCATTAAGTTATTATATATACATATACATATATATATATATATATATATATATATATATATATATATATATATATATATACGTATATATATATATGTATAGATTTCAAATCTAGGGTTTATGGTGATAAGCTAGAGTTTCAAGACATTATGCAAATGTTCAAAACAACTCTTGATTGAACATGACTCAATTATAACCTTAGAGTCTTACAAATCCCAAAAACAAACCAAGATTTAATTTATCGAACCTACTAGTCAAGTTGAAAATTCTAAGCCATGAAAATGTAACATCCCGCCTTTTTCCGTTTACTTTTCTGTTATACTATTTTAAACTCCGTTATATGTTTATAACATCTCCCGATAATACGCGTTTTAAATTATCTCGTTTAGGTAATTCACGCACCCGTTTCCAAAGTTGAGGGACTAAGTTTGACAAAGGAGCAAAAAGGTGACTAGGTCAAAGAGTCAACACTCTTCCTCCTCCATTCATTATTTCTTTTCTTTTCCATTTTTCTCTAATACTTTCACAAATTCTCTCAAACACCATTTCAAAGATTCATCATCTAATCAAAATCTAGCAAGCTTCAATCTAAACTAATTTCATATTTGGAATCCTTGCAACTTCCTCTTCGATTCCATACCGATTACATCTCATTTGGGTAACTTTCTAAAATCACTAGATTTTGTGTTCTTGATGTTTTTAAGTTATAAAGTTGTTAATTAGTGTCTATGGCTCAAGTCTAACATGAATATATGATTTATATGCTCGATTTCGTTATTTGAAGTAATTAGCTTGAGTATGAACTTTAGTGTGTTTGATTTGGTGATTTGGTTGTTTGAATGTTGTTAAAAGTTATAAATGCATGTATTAAATGTGTTCCTAGTATCACTAGCTTCAATTTGATGTGTAGGTTGTTTTAGAAAACTTCATAAACATGATTAGTGATTTTGATGTTGTTGGTTAGGGTTTGATAGAATTTAATGTGAACATTAAATGCTTTGAATGACATGAAATGTTATTTGTAAGTGTTAGGTTGTAATGTATGCTTGATCACCTTCGAAACGGCATATCATTCATGTAAATTGGTTGCCGAATCATCAAATTTCATTTATGAACTTGAATGCATTTAATGAGGAGCTTTGAATGTGATTTTGGTTGTTGTAAAAGTAAATGTGATTGTTGAAATGTGTTTAGTTGTTTCCCTTGTCAAAATACCTTTCCGATGATATAAGATACATGTTTTGGTTGTTTGCGGGTCATAAATGGTGATTGTTTGAAGTTAGGTTCGTGCATAAAACTTAAAAACTGCCAGATTTCTCTGTACAGATAATGGCGCGGCGCGCCATATACCCGCGCGGCGCGCCAAAGTGGTCTGTCCAACTTTGTCAATTTTCGAATAATGTTTGCTATGCTATGCACCTCTGATTCACATGTAACTTGTTCTAACATGCTCATATATGATTAAAAACCTCAGAAAAATAGTTCGGGACCCGACCCGAACGTGTTGACTTTTTCGTTGACTTTGACCGACCAAAGTTTGACTTTTTGTCAAACTTAACCAAATGATTATGCAACATTCCTAACTTGTTTCTATACTTGTATCTTGCATGAAACTTGACAAATTGATTCACATGCTACATAATCGAGTCGTAACGAGCCATAGGACTAATTGAACATCTTTGACCAATCGTGACTATCGTTATTGATACAACCTATTTGTTCAGGTCAAGACTAGCATTGTTCTTTGCACACATTACTTGTCGAAGTACTTATTTACTCTTGCGCTCAAGGTGAGATCATAGTCCCACTTTTACTCTTTTGAACCTACATTTAGGATGAGAAAACATAAACATTTCTTTTTAACTAAGTGAACACAAGTAGAGGAAAACGAACATTCTACATACGAGTTTAGAACGAAATCCTCAATTCGATTATCATTAGTTACACTTGCAGGGTGTAAGTGTAGGCGTGAACTTATGTTGTATGGCCATATGGGTTTGACAAACCCTCATCTCGGACGGTTCGCTACCGTCCACAGATGAAATATATTTTCGAGAAACAGTGTTGTTCTAGCACTATTAATGGGGTTCAACGGACGGAATGTTAAGCCTTGATAATTGGGTGCTTGTGAATATTAACTTTTAGAATGTATTACTATTTTATCATTGATGTAAATCTTGTGGTTCGACTTACTTTTACTCACTTACTTACTTAAACCTATGGTTTCACCAACGTTTTCGTTGACAGATTTCTATGTTTTTCTCAGGTCCTTGAACATTAGGTGATACATGCTTCCGTTCATTCTTTTGATACTTGCTTTGGATGTCGAGTATACATGCATATGTGGAGCGTCTTTTGACTACTTTAAACTGTGTCGCACGTGTTTCATTTGTAGTTAAACATCGTTATGTACTAGTTATGGAAACTACTTTTGTAAACTTTGAAACATCCACACTTATGAAATGAATGCGACATATTTTCGGTCAAACTTTGTCTTAAAGACTTATGACCATGTAATGGGACCTACGTAGACGGCGCCGTCAAACATGATTTTGTCGGGTCACTACAGATGGTATCAGAGCATTGGTTGTAGGGATTTAGAGTTCACTGGTGTCAACCCCGAGTCATAGGGTACATTAGTGAGTCTAGACTACAACCGGCATATAGACTTGAAGTAGGAATTACTTGACTACTTGTGCATTATACTCGAACGTTTCTACTCACATCTACTTTTATTTCATCTTAATCTCACGTTGTTTAATTTGATTGACGCGCCACCTTGACTTAGTGAAATGATGTCGAATGCACATATGAATCAGGGTAATATAATTTCCGGGATTATATTACGGTGACTCATATGAACGTTCCGATATTGTGGCATAAAGAATTTAAGGCGAGTCAAGGAAAATTTTTTCTCTCTATCCTTATTCCATATCATGATTAGTATTATTGAAAATACTAATCAACGGTATTCTTGTGTTTTGAAGGAACAATGCCTCCTCGTCGTGTGCCACGCCATGAGACTCCCGAACAAGCTCTACAACGAATGATAGCCACCGCCGTGGAAGCGGCCATGGCCAATCACTCCTCCAACAATAACAACAACCACAACAACAACAACAATAATGGAGCCGGTAACTCAAACGAAGGGTGCTCCTACAAATCCTTCATGGGGTGCAAACCTCACACTTGTGATGGAACCGGGGGACCGGTCGTGCTCACCCGATGGTTTGAGCAAACGGAAGCCGTCTTTAGCATAAGCGGTTGTCGGGACCAAGACAAGGTCAAATACTCGTCACACACTTTCGCCGGTGTCGCCCTCACATGGTGGAACACCTATATACAATCGGTGGGTACCGATGAAGCTCATGCCCTCTCTTGGGCCGATTTAAGGGAAAAAATGATTGTTGAATATTTCCCTCGCGAAGAAACCCGAAAGCTCGAACAAGAGCTAAGAACTTTGAAGGCGGTCGGAAACGATCTCAAGGCCTACAACCAACGCTTCGCCGAACTATCCTTGATGTGTCCTAATCTCGTGAACCCCGAATCTCAAAGGGTTGAACTATATATGGACGGTCTTCCAAAAAGCATCAAACAAGGAGTGATGTCATCCAAACCCGTTAATCACCAAGCCGCTTTGAACATGGCCCGCCAGTTGATTGAAACAGTTGATGAAATCGTAGTGCCGGCTCCTAAGGCCGAAGACAAATTGGGTGGCAACAAAAGGAAATGGGAAGCCACTCCATCAAGCAACTACAACAACAATACCTTCACCAAAAAGCCTTTCAACAATGACGGCAAGAAAGGTTATGCTGGAACTCAACCTTTTTGCAACAAATGTCACAAGCACCACTCGGGTGAATGCGGCAAGCTAATTTGCCACCGGTGCCAAGGAGTTGGTCATAAGGCCAACAATTGCACAAGCGCCGCCCCCATCGCTCGAAAAGGGCCCAATCCTCCAAAAACAGTCACTTGTTACGAATGTGGCCAAATGGGCCATTATAGAAATGCATGCCCGAAGAGGAAAGATAACCCCAATACGCGCGGCCGAGCTTTCAACATCAACACCGAGGAAGCCCAAGATGATAATGAATTGGTCACGGGTACGTTTCTTCTCAACAACACTTATGTTACTTGTTTATTCGATTCGGGTGTCGATAAGAGTTTTGTATCCAAGACTTTGACTCATTCTTTTAATACTCCACCACGTCCACTAGATACCACTTATACCATTGAAGTGGCCAACGGAAAACTATTGAGTGCCGACACATATTACCGGGGGTGTATGTTAAACATTTTGGGTAATGAGTTTGAAATTGACTTGATACCCATGGAACTAGGGAGCTTCGATGTAATAATCGGTATGAATTGGCTAGCCAAAACGAAATCTCACATCCTTTGTGATCTTAACGCAATCCGAATCCCTATCGAGAATGGTGAACCTTTGATCGTCTATGACGATAAGAGTTGCACCGGACTCAACCTCGTTTCGTGTATTAAAGTTAGAAAAATACTCCGTAAGGGTTGTTTTGCGATCCTTGCTCACGTTAAGAAAGTCGAGTCCGATGAGAAGCACATCGATGATGTGCCAATTGTTAGTGACTATTCCGATGTATTTCCCGATGAATTGCCGGGTCTTCCACCTCACCGACCGGTTGAATTCCAAATCGATCTTATTCCGGGAGCCGCACCCGTAGCACGTGCACCATATAGACTCGCTCCATCCGAAATGCAAGAATTGCAAAGTCAAATCCAAGAACTACTTGATCGTGGTTTTATCCAACCTAGCCATTCACCTTGGGGCGCTCCGATTTTGTTTGTTAAAAAGAAAGACGGATCCCTACGAATGTGCATTGACTATCGTGAACTAAACAAATTGACGGTAAAGAATCGATATCCTCTTCCTTGCATCGATGACCTCTTTGATCAATTACAAGGGTCTTGTGTATATTCAAAAATCGATCTCCGCCCGGGTTATCATCAATTGAGGGTTAAGGGGGAAGATGTCTCCAAAACCGCTTTCCGAACTCGTTACGGTAGTTATGAATTTCTTGTAATGCCATTTGGTCTCACTAACGCACCGGCGGTGTTCATGGATCTTATGAACCGCGTGTGCAAACCGTATCTTGACAAATTCGTTATCGTATTCATCGATGATATTTTAGTCTATTCAAAAAGCGAAGAAGAACACGAGGAACACCTCTGACTTGTGCTTGAACTTTTAAGACAAGAACAACTCTATGCCAAATTCTCCAAGTGTGAATTTTGGTTAAAGGAAGTTCAATTTCTTGGTCATGTTGTAAGTGACCAAGGTATTAAAGTCGATCCAACAAAAATCGAAGCCATTAGTAAATGGGAGACTCCTACTACTCCTACTCACATCCGTCAATTCTTGGGTCTCGCTGGATACTACCGTAGATTCATCAAGGATTTTTCTTTGGTTGCTCGTCCTCTAACCACGTTAACTCATAAGGGAAGAAAATTTGTTTGGGCAACCGAACATGAATCTGCATTCCAAATCTTGAAAACGAAGCTAACCACCGCTCCTATCTTGTCACTTCCCGAAGGCAATGATGACTTTGTTGTATATTGCGATGCCTCTAAACATGGTTTTGGGTGTGTATTGATGCAACGAACGAAAGTCATTGCTTATGCTTCTCGACAACTCAAAATTCATGAACGAAACTACACGACGCATGATCTCAAACTCGGAGCCGTTGTCTTTGCACTTAAAATGTGGAGACACTATCTTTATGGAACCAAGAGTACTATCTTTACCGACCACAAAAGTCTCAAACACATTTTCGATCAAAAGCAACTAAACATGAGACAACGAAGGTGGATTGAAACCTTAAACGATTACGATTGCGAGCTTCATTACCATCCCGGAAAGGCAAATGTAGTAGCCGATGCCTTAAGTCGAAAAGAAAGAGCGGTGCCTCTTCGTGTCCGAGCTTTAAACATCACCATTCACACCAACCTTAATAGCCAAATTCGGGTAGCCCAAGATGAGGCTCTCAAGGATGAAAACGTTTCACACGAGCTCTTGAACATTCTCGTCTCTCGATTCGAAGTTAGGGAGACCGGACTTCGATATTTCGCCGGAAGGATTTGGGTGCCTAGATATGGGGACCTACGAAGTCTTATTTTAGATGAAGCCCATAAGTCACGATACTCGATTCACCCCGGTGCCAATAAGATGTACCATGACCTTAAA
Organism: Rutidosis leptorrhynchoides; assembly: GCF_046630445.1. Taxonomy (NCBI): domain Eukaryota; kingdom Viridiplantae; phylum Streptophyta; class Magnoliopsida; order Asterales; family Asteraceae; genus Rutidosis; species Rutidosis leptorrhynchoides. Next base: position 222,964,923 of record NC_092341.1, read on the forward strand.
CAACAATATTGGTGGCCGAACATCAAAAGGGACGTAGCTACTTATGTTTCCAAGTGTTTGACATGTTCCAAAGTCAAAGCCGAACACCAAAGACCGTCCGGATTACTCCAACAACCCGAAATCCCGCAATGGAAGTGGGAAAGGATAACGATGGATTTTATCACCAAACTACCAAAAACGTCGGGCGGTTATGATACTATTTGGGTTATTGTTGACCGTCTCACCAAATCCGCACACTTCCTTGCCATGAAAGAAACGGACAAAATGGAGAAACTTGCACAACTTTACATCAAGGAGATCGTAGCCCGACACGGTGTACCTTTATCGATTATCTCCGACCGAGATGGCCGTTTTGTTTCTAGATTTTGGCGTACCTTGCAAGAAGCGTTGGGAACGCGTTTAGACATGAGCACCGCATATCATCCTTAAACCGATGGACAAAGCGAACGTACAATTCAAAACTTAGAGGACATGTTACGAGCTTGCGTGGTTGATTTTAGAAAAGCTTGGGACAAGCACTTACCTCTCGCCGAGTTCTCTTACAACAATAGTTATCACGCGAGTATTAAATCCGCACCTTTTGAAGCGCTATATGGCCGAAAATGTCGTTCACCTCTTTGTTGGGCCGAGGTAGGTGACGTGCAAATCACCGGACCCGAACTCATTCACGAAACCACCGAGAAGATCGTACAAATCCGAGATAGGCTTCGGACGGCCCGGAGTCGTCAAAAGAGTTATACCGACAAACGACGCAACGACCTCGAATTTCAAGTCGGTGACCGAGTAATGTTAAAAGTCGCACCTTGGAAAGGTGTAATCCGTTTTGGAAAATGCGGGAAGCTAAATCCGCGGTATATTGGTCCTTTCGAAATCTTGGAGCGTATTGGAACCGTTGCTTATCGTTTAGATCTTCCGCCTCAATTGAACTCCGTTCATCCTACCTTCCATGTATCTAACTTGAAAAAGTGTCTTGCCGAACCCGATATCGTCATCCCTCTCGAGGAACTTACTATTGATGACAAACTCCATTTTGTGGAAGAACCGGTTGAAATTGTGGACACCTCCGTCAAGACGTTGAAACAAAGCCGAATTCCGATTGTCAAGGTTCGTTGGAATGCCAAAAGAGGACCCGAGTTTACTTGGGCAAGGCAAGATCAAATGCAAAAGAAATACCCTCACTTGTTCCCGGTTCCGGAAACGCAAGATTCCGAGGAAGCAACAACGACTACTACGCCTACTTAAATTTCGGGACGAAATTTCTTTTAAGGAGTAGGTAATGTAACATCCCGCCTTTTTCCGTTTACTTTTCCGTTATACTATTTTAAACTCCGTTATATGTTTATAACATCTCCCGTTAATACGCGTTTTAAATTATCTCGTTTAGGTAATTCACGCACCCGTTTCCAAAGTTGAGGGACTAAGTTTGACAAAGGAGCAAAGAGGTGACTAGGTCAAAGAGTCAACACTCTTCCTCCTCCATTCGTTATTTCTTTTCTTTTCCATTTTTCTCTAATACTTTCACAAATTCTCTCAAACACCATTTTAAAGATTCATCATCTAATCAAAATCTAGCAAGCTTCAATCTAAACTAATTTCATATTTGGAATCCTTGCAACTTCCTCTTCGATTCCATACTGATTACATCTCATTTGGGTAACTTTCTAAAATTACTAGATTTTGTGTTCTTGATGTTTTTAAGTTATAAAGTTGTTAATTAGTGTCTATGGCTCAAGTCTAACATGAATATATGATTTATATGCTCGATTTCGTTATTTGAAGTAATTAGCTTGAGTATGAACTTTGGTGTGTTTGATTTGGTGATTTGGTTGTTTGAATGTTGTTAAAAGTTATAAATGCATGTATTAAATGTGTTCCTAGTATCACTAGCTTCAATTTGATGTGTAGGTTGTTTTAGAAAACTTCATAAACATGATTAGTGATTTTGATGTTGTTGGTTAGGGTTTGATAGAATTTAATGTGAACATTAAATGCTTTGAATGACATGAAATGTTATTTGTAAGTGTTAGGTTGTATTGTATGCTTGATCACCTTCGAAACGGCATATCATTCATGTAAATTGGTTGCCGAATCATCAAATTTCATTTATGAACTTGAATGCATTTAATGAGGAGCTTTGAATGTGATTTTGGTTGTTGTAAAAGTAAATGTGATTGTTGAAATATGTTTAGTTGTTTCCCTTGTCAAAATACCTTTCCGATGATATAAGATACATGTTTTGGTTGTTTGCGGGTCATAAATGGTGATTGTTTGAAGTTAGGTTCGTGCATAAAACTTAAAAACTGCCAGATTTCTCTGTACAGGTAATGGCGCGGCGCGCCATATACCCGCGCGGCGCGCCAAAGTGGTCTGTCCAACTTTGTCAATTTTCGAATAATGTTTGCTATGCTATGCACCTCCGATTCACATGTAACTTGTTCTAACATGCTCATATATGATTAAAAACCTCAGAAAAATAGTTCGGGACCCGACCCGAACGTGTTGACTTTTTCGTTGACTTTGACCGACCAAAGTTTGACTTTTTGTCAAACTTAACCAAATGATTATGCAACATTCCTAACTTGTTTCTATACTTGTATCTTGCATGAAACTTGACAAATTGATTCACATGCTACATAATCGAGTCGTAACGAGCCATATGACTAATTGAACATCTTTGACCAATCGTGACTATCGTTATTGATACAACCTATTTGTTCAGGTCAAGACTAGCATTGTTCTTTGCACACGTTACTTGTCGAAGTACTTATTTACTCTTGCGCTCAAGGTGAGATCATAGTCCCACTTTTACTCTTTTGAACCTACATTTGGGATGAGAAAACATAAACATTTCTTTTTAACTAAGTGAACACAAGTAGAGGAAAACGAACATTCTACATACGAGTTTAGAACGAAATCCTCAATTCGATTATCATTAGTTACACTTGCAGGGTGTAAGTGTAGGCGTGAACTTATGTTGTATGGCCATATGGGTTTGACAAACCCTCATCTCGGACGGTTCGCAACCGTCCACTGATGAAATATATTTTCGAGAAACAGTGTTGTTCTAGCACTATTAATGGGGTTCAACGGAAGGAATGTTAAGCCTTGATAATTGGGTGCTCGTGAATATTAACTTTTAGAATGTATTACTATTTTATCATTGATGTAAATCTTGTGGTTCGACTTACTTTTACTCACTTACTTACTTAAACCTATGATTTCACCAACGTTTTCGTTGACAGATTTCTATGTTTTTCTCAGGTCCTTGAACATTAGGTGATACATGCTTCCGCTCATTCTTTTGATACTTGCTTTGGATGTCGAGTATACATGCATATGTGGAGCGTCTTTTGACTACTTTAAACTGTGTCGCACGTGTTTCATTTGTACTTAAACATCGTTATGTACTAGTTATGGAAACTACTTTTGTAAACTTTGAAACATCCACACTTATGAAATGAATGGACATATTTTCGGTCAAACTTTGTCTTAAAGACTTATGACCACGTAATGGGACCTACGTAGACGGCGTCGTCAAACATGATTTTGTCGGGTCGCTACAGAAAATTAGATTAAACAACCTGGTCGGAAAAGTTCGGGTTGTGACAGTATGTCATTGTTGGTAGTGTTTAATCCTGGGTTAGTCCTGAAAAGAAAGTGCTGATGGATGCTAATATGCCCGCTAATTTAAAAAGAAAGTATATTACCATTGAGACCTCTCTAAGAATATACACTAAGAAAATACTTTGAGTAATGCTAATCATTTGAACAGTATTACATCAGTTTAACTTTTTAGTTAACTTTGTTACTACCTACAATAATAAAAAACAGGGGCAATTGGTGTAGTTTATGAAACTTACAAGGGTAATTAGTTAAATTTTCTAAAAAAGATCTTCGGCGGTGATTTCTCCTGCTAGTCCGCATGCCATTATATTATAAGAGTGTGTTTGGGTGACGAGCTTCTTGGAGCTTATGGAAGCTTATAGGAGCTTGAGCTTATGAGTTTAATAAGCTTCAAATTATAAGTTTCGTTTGGTAGATCAAAAAAGTAGAACTTATGAAAATCATAAGCTATGGAAAAATAAGCTACTGAAAAAAAGTAAAGCTTATGAACTGAAAAATAAGCTCCAGCTAATTTACCAAACACTTATAAAAAATAATAAGCTTCAGCTACCGACTTAAAAAATAAGCTCCAGCTACATCTGCATCTCATAAGCTCTTGCTCCTGTCCAAGCTCCACTACTCTCATCCACCCTAAGTTTATAACCTCAACTCATTTAAATTTCTTCCGACTTCTTATACCTTCCTTCTCAGTCTTTAGTCGTTACACTCTTCCGTCATCGCCGTTGCTACTTCTTAACTTATTCCGTCATCAAACAAATTAAAATAAGGTAAATAATTTTAATTTTTCACACATAATGTGTATGATTTTACATTATGTTTGCAGGATTTTGCATAGAGTATGTATTTAGTCGTTTTTCTGATAAAATTGTAAATTAAGAGCACCGTTAACACTTAAGAAGGCAAAATTAGGTCTTAATAGCTCTTTGACCTTTTATTGGATCAAGCTATTTGAGCTTTCAGTTGTGCAGATCGTGTTTAGGTATTTTAGTATCTTTTGATTTAGGTTTAATTTACTTTTTTTGCTATAAGAGGCTAGGGTTTAATTTTGTTTCGTAGTTAGTAAAGAAGCAGTTGTATCCAAAGGTTGGATGGACGATTCATCTTCAAAAATTTTATGTGAATAATGTATCAGATGGTTCAGATGAGAAAGACGTATTTATTGAAATTGTTATAATTACTTTAAAAAGACTTTTATCGAAAAAAGTAGTATTTAAAAGTTGCATTTATAAAAGTAATTATAACATTTTAAGCGATATTTGTGTTTTATTGAAAATGCTATAATCAAGTATAAACTTACTTTGTGTTTTAAACATTTTTCGAAGTTGTATTTATTCATAATAATCACAAAATTTAAGATGGTAATCGCCATGGCTGTAAAAGTGATTTTGAAGTAGCCGTCTTGACTAGGTCTAGTAGGCCAAAATTTGACAGTCTACTGCAGATCAAAATCGGCTGAATGTTTTGTAAGTTTTCAAAATTGGTCAAAATTGGTCAAAGTCATTCAAAATTGGTCAAAACGGTCAAAACAATGTTGGTAATCATCCAACTAGTTTCTAGGGGGTCTCGATCGATTAACACTTTGCGTTGTTAAAAAAAGGTGCTTTAAGGTATATATTCACTTCATACATACATATATTCTTAGTTTTCAATAAATATAACATTTATTCTTGTCTCATGTAGATTATAACATTCAATATAACAACATCCTTTATTGTATGTTAGTATGTTACCTAAATGAAGATAAAGTTGATGAAATTTATCAACATGTATTTGATTAATGTTTATTAAGGAAGGGGGAATCGTATAAATTTTTTCTCACACAACTTAACTTTTTTTCATCAATATAAAATATAAAATATAAATGTTTAAAAGAAATAAATGTAAAATGTTTATTAGTATCGATACCATGAATGTTAAGAATTGATACACTAGCGGGGGAATGTTATTGAGTTTCTCACTACATGTATTACTGAAGACTTTTTAAATGAATATCTTTCAACTACATACTTATTTATTAGTTTTTAGTGATAAACTAATAGAATCAGTTTTAGTTAACATCTGATGAATATTAATGATTAATGTTTTCTCTAAATATTTTTATACCTTACAAAAGAATTTAATAGTGAATAATAGTTGTTATGACATCACTTCTGATTCATTGTTCTTAGTAAAAATATTTTTTCATACATTTATATTGATGGGTATTAAAGTGTCTTGAGAAGAATATATTTCTCCTTTCCCCCTACAAGTAGTGCTTCTATGCACCTGTCTATATCTTGGTTTTCTAGGTTTCGTTGACCTTCTGCTCTTTCGGTTTTTATGGGCCTTTTTTGCTATTTAATATAATATATCAACTTTTTTAACATGCTATTTATAACATTGCAGCTTTCCTAATGGAGGATTCACGTGACAAGCTAAATGAACGATATCATAAAGGTAAGAATACAAACTTTTTGGTACATCTTCATATGTGGTTGTTAGTTGTTGGCTGATACTATACTAGTATATAATTCAGTGGTCTCCTTCATTCATTTACTTCCACACAACCCGTGCAAGTTTGCTTGACTCTAATACTTTAGATGCTTATTTGAAATGGCAACGCTCTAGGACAAGTTTGGCTCATTCACTTTTTTAATCTGTTGTTCATTCACTTATTTTTGATTTTGTTCATTAACTTATTAATCGAAAGGAAGAAACTATGATTCCTTGTGTACAACAACATTCCAAATTTCACACAATGGGATATATGAGAGGGTAGATGATGAATCCTACCTCATACTTTTACCCACATAAGTCGTTTCTCCACCAATGAGTGGAATAAGTCTCCCCACCATCTACCTAAAGATAGAGAGATGACTTTCAAAAGGACACTTAAACTATAAATATAGAAATATATGAAAGTTGATAAAACAAGTATGCAAATAAAAGCAATATAAACCTAGAGGTATTCTACGAGAAAAAACAAAATATACGTGTGTGTTGTTATAGGGTAGAGGAATGATTGTGTACACTCCACCTCGTCTATACCTCACATGTGTGGGATTGAGTATTGTTGTTGTTGTTGATATAATGTAAATTCCTATCAAAGCTAAATAAAATAATTATACATATTTAATCAAAATCGGTAATAAAGATAAATGCATAAGTATACTATATGCAACTAAACATGCATATTTATATTATACCAAAATATATATTTATACATACACACAAATATGAAAGATGATACTCCCTCCGTTCCTTATTAATTGTGTAAAGACGATAAACACAGGTTTTATAAATATCATAATTACATTGTACTTTACAGTTTTACCCCTTACTATTTACTTATCTATTTGTCTTACATACAAAGATTAGGGGTACTAATGAACTTTACCTCTTTATTCTTATGTATTTATGGACGTGCACAATCAATTTGGGACATCCAAAAATAGTATACTGGACGATAAAATAAGGGACGGAGGGAGTCAATAATAAAATATATGCTAAATATCTATATCTATATATAGGTAAAAATAAAAAAATATATATACATTATGAATCTATCTCTATCAAAATCTATCTTTAATAAATAAGTATGTCTATATCTATAGATATGTAGTCAACTACGATGAGGCGTTTATATTAATAAATATATCTACTTAAAATCCCGTACTCATTTATCCTAATTCCAGCCTTCCACAAAATTCGCCACCGATCAATAAAAGCTCACTCTTGTTGATTTTCAGTTTATACTTCCACCTAAGTCTAGGTCTATACTTTTCCTTATGATTTCGTGTGGGGCTTTTCATTAACTTGCCCAATAAAAAACTCCATTCGTTCAATTATGTCCACGCAAGCTGTTCATTTATATGGTCATGATCATTTGCTTTGTTTAAAATGACCAGGTGCTAGTCACCTTAACCTTAAGGGACTAGGCGATATAGGGCAGTGCCTATACTATAAGTGATGTAAAGCGGGCACCTTGTATTTGTAGTGGCTTTTTTAACAAATATTTTTCATGATTGTAGTATCTCATCTCGTAAATGTATGATAAGGTGTACGGACAAGAAGTTGTTTACTTTGTCATAATTGATTTTGGATTTTAATAACCCTTTATGTAAAAATGATTAATTCAGATGAATTGAGACATAATCTTGTTTAATACAAACTACAAGTGATGTCAAGCATATATTCGTTATTCAGAGCTTGGAATACAATAAAATGCGAGACTTCTTTCGACAATATGATGGAATTGTTTTTATAAGAGATAATGCGATTTGTCTGCTGAAACTTGTCGAATAGTATATTATATCGTTCTTAGGGAGTTTGAGGTATAACGTAATTCGAGGTACAATAGTGTTTTGTAAGCTCTATCTAAAACGAAAAAGGGCTTCGAAATTAAAATTAAAATCATTCACCAAAAAAAAAAAAAAACGCAATAATGTTTAGACGTTTAGTCGACATAATTAATGAATTATCCAATTAATAAAATTTCCAAATTGGTATTTTGACAATGTATTGATACAACCTGGAATTGACAAGCAGTAAATTCCTACCTACTAGGACCACATTTTTGTCACTCTGCTATGTACATGACTTTATTGCAACATTCATATAACATTATGTATGGCTATGGTTTTTCAATTCGTTATGTCTGATAAGGCCGATGGTCACTTTTAATTAAAGAATCTGTCATGCACGACCAGTTACGTTTGAATTCGCGTAAAGTGTTACAAATCACTCTACTATGCACTTTTCATCCTCGATGAGGTTAGCCACCATACTTAAACAACATATGACTAGGTTTGATGTCAAACTACCAGTTACATCTCATTAACCTTGTCAATAATGTTAGCTTTATCTGATGGGTGTAAGATTTTTAATTAGTTACCACACGATCAATTTTTGGAGGCCTCCCATCCCTACCCTAGTATTACTACAGAATATTGCGTGTAAAACCAAATATCGTACAGGGACAATGTGTGACTTGCCTAGTATGTTTTGTAAGCACTCCAGTAATAGGTGAAACCTTTGAGATGCTATTATCAAAATCTGAAGGGAGGGTGGTGTGGCAAAAGGTTTTAGATATGCAAATTTCAATAATATTAGATAAAGATATTCTTAGGGTGTTTTTGGATGACACCTTTATAGGAGCTTACGAGAGCTTATAACAGCTTAAGCTTATGGTCTTAATAAGCTCAAAGTCATAAGGTTTGTCTGGAATGTAATCAAAAGTAGCTCTTCTTGGCATATTTTTTTCACTAATGAATGGGAAGATCAAAGTCATAAGGTTATGCATGTCATTTGCTTAACATGGAATGCCCTTAACACGCAGTTATTCAAAGTAGAACGTTTCTCCCGTTGTGTTCATCCATAGTCTGCGATTATATCTAATATCTATGTTGAATGTCTGGCAGAAGGTTCTTATAGGCATCTACAATGTACAGTTGATGTGCTGTACTAATACTTGCTCCTATTACAGTTAAATGTGCCATGCTCATACTTTGTTAATTGTATATTCTAACAATTCCATCATTTTTCACAGAACCTGTAGATGATTTCAAGTGTCATATTCTGCTAAGAATGGATAGAAAAAGTATTTGTCGGGTCAAATGTGCTGAACAATCATTTTCAAAGTATGCTCAATCTCATCACCTTTTTTCTTGCTTCAGTCTATTGGTTTCATGAAAATTAAGATTTCTTCTAATAGTTTTAGGTCTGTTTCCTTTCTTGGAAGTTTTAAAACTCACATGGTATACTGTATCTTGAGTTCATCCGCCATACACAAAAAAGATGAATAATGATACCTACAAGAGTCATTTATCATTTCAATGATTATTGTGTAGTCTTTGGTATCAGCTAAATAAACTAAACTATGATACCTAAAGGGCTTTTGTATTATTTCAAAGATTCTTGTGAAATTCCTAGTTCTAACTGATTATGAAATTCTTATTTGTAAATACTAATTATTGATTGCGTTGCAGGACGTGGGCTTGGGATATTGAAAAATTCGTAAAGAAAGAGCATGTTCCTACTGGTTTACATTGCACTCATATCTACCCAGCTTATGAGGATAACTATCAAAAGTCTGAGTGGCCAAAGTTCATGCGGTTCCTGGATAAAAATAAGAAGGTGGGGTGTTTTTATTTATTTTGTATATTCTCTGTTTTTTTTTCATCTTGTATACTGTGAAGGCATCAACTAGCTGAGTTATTGACTTACAATGACACCCCTTTTAATGTTTATTTTCGTTATAATTTGCTCTTTATATCTACTCTTTTTGCTTATTATTATTGTTATTCTTATGTTATTGTGTTCTTCTTGTCCATCTTCTATGTGGAGTTATTTTTTGTCCATCTGATATGTTTTTAACCTCTCTTATTTGTCTCTTATCATGGTCAGCGGGTTCCTATATGATCGTATTCTTATATGATTGTACGTCTGTTGTTAAATTGATGTAGGACCTGTACTACCTATATCCTGTCATATTTATTCACACTCTTTTTCAAAGTCAACGTTTATTATGAGCAGTCGTTAAATCATTTACTTATATAGTATAAAGCTCAAGTAGTATAACTATACTTTTTCCGACCAAAGAAAGTAAATCCCAGTTTACTTTATTTCTTATTATCAAATTAGCAATATCAAATATGAATATAGTAGGCCCACAAGTTTAGTTTATTTCTTCATCTTTTAGACATTTTAGACGTTAAATGTGTAGAGGAACAATTTCATAAGAGAATTTTTTAGGTTAAACATTGCCTTTTTCTTTTGGGATGGATAAGGTATTTACTGCATTTTATAGCTCATTCTTCTTTTTCTTGATGATGAAGCATAATGACCCGTTTTCTTTCTTTTGACATGTTCTTAGTTTCTTACTGGTTTTATAATTATTTGAAGGCTGCTTTGGCAAACACCAAAATTGGTCAAATGTACATTCTTCCAGTCTCGCTAGACGAAGAATATAGTCATGCAGTGGTTCAGTATTTAACGCACGAACATGTCTCCAGAAGCCAAAGTCATGTCAAATCTGGTTAGTTACCTTTTCATGTGTTTTTTTTAATTAAGTTAGTTCTTGTTTTATAATCATCATCATCATTGATCATTGTCTCAATACAAATATGTCGGTTATTCAGATATCTAATAATTTTCTTGTCGAGAGTGGGTTGGGTAACATTTTTGAATAGTCAACGATTAGGGTGAGTCATTACAGGCCTCTTTAAAGTGATCGCACAATCTATAACCAAAATAAGGGTTTGCTAAGGTTGACTAAAGTATTTTGGAAAATTATATTAGCATGCTACAAGTCATATGCTACTGTTCTCCTTTTTTTTCCTTAGGTATTTTTTTGGGAATAGAATGTAACAGTAGACTCAATTTAAATTTGATAAAGAGGATTTGACTTTGCTACCAGAAACTGTTAATATGGCTGTTAGTGGGTAGAGCCTGTTTGTTAGTAATGTGGCTAAAAGGGTCAAGTTTTGAGATTTAAATAAAGAAATCAAATGCATTGTGAATGCTAGTCACTTGTATGATCGCATTAGAATATGTGTGTCAATAATAATCATGAAATAAAAATGTTTCACGGTGTATAAAATTGGAACTTGAAAAAACTCTATTTTGGTTTCCTTTGTTTCTGCCCAGAGATCAAACAATGAAAATGATATATTTCAGTTACAACACCCCCCTCTAAATTGATCTTAAAGATACTCGCATGGGTGAATTGGCTAACTGCAAATTGTAATTATCCTTATGATTGCTACACTCAAGATAACATACATTGTCAGCCAACAGTTGAAATTTGTATCCGTTTTGTAGGTAGTCCAATGCCACAATCAGTTCCAACAAAGAATTTTGTGAGTGCCCATTCAAGTTATCTAAAAACGCTTGGTCAAACACATTCTGACTGGATATTTGGTGCTGTTGCTGAACTTGTGGACAACTCAAGGGATGCAAAAGCAAAATTGTATGCATAAATGGTTTAATTTATGGATATTTTAGTATTGTTTATGTATATTGTTGTTATGATTTCATACCGTGCTTATCAATTTTTATGTTTATCAGGTTGGATATCTGTATCGATATGATATACTCTAAAGTTGATGGTAAAGAAATTCCAATGCTGGCAGTTGCAGACGATGGTAATGGGATGGGCCATGAGGAAATCTTCAGAATGGTGTCGTTTGGTCGCAAGCAGTCTGATACAAACGATCCAAATTGTATTGGAAGATACGGTGTTGGATTTAAGGTGTGTATTTCATGTTTTATACACTATATAGTGTGATATTGGACTTGACGTTTAGTCATTGATAATAATATAAACGGTGTTTTAAAAAATGGCTGAGATGGTTGACTAGTCAACCCCGATTCACGTAAAAACGTTTAAAAATCGTTCAACGATTATAAGTCGGGTCCAAGTCGGACAGAGGCGGTCAAGTTTCTATATGAGCTGGGGTTTGATACAAACTTACAGTTAATGATCTGCAACAGGAATAATAGATCTATTGAGTTGGATTGGATAGATTGATGAGGAACAAATAATAAATCTGAAGGTGTATTGTGTGTATCACTAATATTTGGGGTTTGAATCTGAAGGTTAAAGTGTATCGATATAGGTTTTGTGAGTTTCGATAACGGGATCTTGAGACAGAATCTGAAGGTGTATTGTGTGTAAGACTGTGTTTCAACAACAATAAAACCAATGTGTTATATTATATTATATATTATATTATTAAAAAGCAATAGAACCAATGAAATATTGTCAACTTATATAGTATTTAAAGGGTGTGTTTGGCGATGAGTTTATGGGAGCTTATGAGAGCTTATAGGAGTTTGAGCTTATGATTTTATTAAGCTACAAGTCATAAGCTCCGTTTGGCATGCAACCAAAAGTAGAGCTTATGTAAAAAAGAAGCTCTAGAAAAAGAAGCTTTTAGAAGTAGCTTCTTGAAAAAAGTAGAGCTTATGATAAGCTCTAGCTCCAGCCACCAGCTCCAGTCATAAGCTCCAGCTAGTTTCGTCCAAACAAACCCTTGACAATAAAATCAACTAAACAATTATGTGTAAATATTTACGTTTAAAGTAATCTTTAAAAGCTTTATGTTCAATATATTTAGATATATATTAATGAAAAACCATGTCCAAAATTTGTATATGTGACAAAAGTTTTGATATGTTCATCCTCATGGAATTCTGATGTGATTGTGTAGACTGGAACAATGAGGCTCGGCAGGGACGCATTAGTTTTTACCCAAACAACTACCTCCCGTTCAATAGCCTTTCTTTCCCAGACACTGAATGAAGATAAGGATGTATGTATCTTAAAGATAGGCTTTTTTGATTTATTTTCATAACATTATTATATTATTGTTATAACATGTCACCTTTAATTCGTTATCTTGTTGATTTAGAATGTTGAGATCCCGATTGTAACATACACTAGAAAACGACAGTTTATGGAACTCGATACAAATATTCAAACCGAAGCTTCAGCGAAGTACAACCTTAAAGCCATAATGGAGAATTCACCTTTTAATGAATATTTGATTGGTGAAAAAGCAGGAGTGTTTAAAAGAAACGGTACAGGAACACAAATATACATTTGGAATTTGGATGAGTGGGGATCTCAATATTCTCTAGAATGGGTTAATGGCTTGAAGGGTGGCAGTTCATTCCATCAAGGTGACATATTGATTAGGTCACGTCGGCCGAGGTCTCGACTGGGCCAGATGACTCGACAGGTGTGAATCAACCCCTTATATCTCTATATATACACACATATAAAACATGAAGGTTTGTCTTAATACGTTTTCATGGCTTTCAGGTTCCATTAGACTATTCACTTCGATCCTATTTGGAAGTCATCTTCTTAGATCCTCGAATGAAGATATATGTTCAAGGGTCACTGGTAAATCACTAGGTTTTATTTAACTTCCCATTTTCACTCTTTTAACCAACCAAGAATCAGTTAATAGCTAGAGTGTTACAATAGGTTAAAAGCCGGCCTTTAGCAAGATTTCTACATAAGACAAGCATAGAAAATGGTTCAGTTTCGGGAAAACCCGTTCAACTCATTCTTGGACACTCTCAGATGGACTTGGAACAGGGAAATTGTGGAATCTTTCTATATTGGCATGGTCGTTTGATCGAGGCAAGCTTCGATTTTGATATTGTCTACTTTCTTATACTAATATCGTTATTATTCCGTTCTAGCTGAATACAAAAAGTTTATGTTTCAACCCTTTAATACATTTTATAGGCTTACAAAAGAGTTGGAAGCATGATTCACAATGGAGAAAAGAGTCATGGCATTGTTGGGGTAATTGATGTCACTAATGTGATGGTATGTTTTATGCTTTTAGATTTCAGCTTTGATAGTTTTATACCTTTGTATTCTTTGTGTGCTCTTCTTGTACACTGTTGCTTATCTATTTGAAAACAGCTCCTTGATAGTTCATGTAGTTAATTATCAAGACACTTGCTGATATATAATTGTACTGTGGTATATTAACTTTGTTGGTGAGGTTGTTGTGGCTTATGGAAGTTTACAGTATGATTCATATGGTACAATTGTTAATGTCATTGTATTTAATAATTTAATACAACTTTTGGAAATTTTAATTTGTAGTTATTACTGTGTTCCAGTGTTTTAAAAATTCAGATGTTTTAAACTTAATTTTTTCTGGCATTTTTTCGTTTATTTGAATTGCAGGCACTAGAAACAAAAACATAGAGGTGGCAATTTTAGCCCATTTAGTCTTGAAATGAATAGTTCGTTTAAAATTAAATAAGCTAGAGGTGGCCTTTTCTCATTTTGACTTGTGAATGTGATGGGTTTTTTTGTATAATCTCAAACGGGTCAAATGGGTCTAAAAAGCTTGTTGCAAGTGGCCCTAAGTTAATTTTTAAAAATAGAGAACCTCCTAAAAGGTATCATTAGAATATTTATATAATATAATTTATGTAATATTCAAATTCCTCCTAACATGTTTATTTTGCCACCTTTAGTATCTACTATGTGTTAATATCTTGTTTTTGTGACCGTATATTATATTTTTATGGAAGTATCGTCTTAGGAAATATAAGTGAAAAATGGTGCATATGATGATGACTTCGTTCCAAAACCTGGTATAAATAAGTCATTCAACTTATTCTTGTGACCATAGGTCACAGTCTTCTTACATTGCGTGCAAACTGGGTTTATAATAAGTTTTGTTTCCTAAAGCCGAAAGCGATGCTAGAAACTATTAACAATAACATCTGTTTAAAAAAAATAGGACTATATGTTTTTGTTCTCTTAAATTGGTGCAGGATGATGATAGTGGCCGGGTTTGGGTACATAACAACAAACAAGGTTTCGTTGATTGTGAACCTTATGCTCTGCTTGAAGATTGGCTCAGTGAAAAGGCAGATGCGTATTTGGATAAAACTATTGACAAGGTTTATCTGGTAATTTTCACTTTTTAATAGTTTTCCGAATTGTCACATCCTTTGGTTAGTTATAAATTTTATAGATACTTATTAATATCACCCTCCATTTAAACTTAATGTTTAAGATTTGGTTCAACAAATTTTATGAGTCTTACTTTTTTGTGCCAGTCTATTGTCCCTGTTGTAAGACTTGGTTCTTCTACTATGCCTTATTTTTATATTCTATTGAAATATTTTAACAACATGATTACTGTCACGGTTTTCTTCTTATTGATGGTCTGAAATCCCGGTTCTATATATACACGGTGTTACACAGGAAAAAGGCTGTTTGCGGCATAAGCCTGATCATGAATGGGTTCAGTGTGACAAGTGTAGGAAATGGAGGATGCTAAACCCTGATTTTGATAGCAAGACACTTCCTCAAGAATGGTATTCATATTCTCTCTTTATATATATATATATATATATATATATATATATATATATATATATATCTATTAATGCTTCCATATTTGTATGTATATACAATTTAACAAATCCTAATTGTCTGCAATTTTTGAAAAGGTTTTGCTATATGAAGCCCGTCAATGGGAAGTGCGAGATGCCGGAACAAAAGCTACAGCGTGGAGTTATCACAGTTTCTTCACAACGAACGGGATATGGATGCAAGGAGGAGTCACCAGAGCAGATAATTAACGAACCACTCAAAAGTAAACAAGGAGTTACTCCACCACCCAAAAGAAGTAAGGGACAGAGAAGGTAAACCATTAACAGAGTAACTAACCCCAAGACCTGGTTGAAAACGACGTGGACTGACTCTGTGTGTACATGCCCATTTCATATACTCCATGCCCAATTTTACTTTTGGCTTTATGTTGTGCAAGTTATGTGGTGCAGATGTGTTACCTTGTATATACGGAAGATATATAAAGCAATATCTAGGCCGTTTTATGGGATCTGCTATCACCCAGAAAAACACTACCATCAACCATCATTTTTTTCATATATAATTGTTCTTTAGATGCTTTGGAGGTTTCGTAATGGAGTAGTTCATAACGACAATTCTTTGAAAAAGTTTATTTTATTTAATCTTGTTAAATTATACGTATTCCTTTTCGTTGATTATGCATAGAAGTAACATAGTTTCCAAATGGAATCTATGGCTTCTTCGCCTTTTGTAATTCTCTTCTAGTGACTTGCTAGAGAGTTTTTGTTTAATAAATCTTTGCCGTCCAAACATTTTTTTTTTCTATCCTTAAATACTCATGTGAGTCATATTATTGATTCCTTTGATGCATTTGGTTTTTTCCTATTGATTTTAGTGGGTTTTACCCAGAAATGAACACTATGAACTACCTAATAAAAATGTGAAATTAGCCATTTTTTTTATATCAAAATCGCCAAAATACATCAACCGCTCAAATAACATTATGTTCGAACTCTACACGCAAGCTGATGGCCGGTAAAATGTTTCACTACCCCATTCACCGTGTTCAAAAATTTCAGTTTGTTGGAACAGATTTGTATTCAAACCCGAATTCAAATAAGTGTCTCTGTGTTCGATTTGTTCAAACTCAGGAATTTTCTAATAATTTAAGGTTCGAATTTAGGAATAAGACAACGATTTATTTTCTTACACATCAAATTACCAAGACATAACAAGAATGATCGCACATCAAAGTTATCCATTCGAACATTTTATGATGAGTTCTAAAATGATTATGTTCGAACGTAGCTTTAGTATCTGAGTTCGAACTTAAACATGTTCGATTTTAGTTATAAAAACCAAGTTTGAACATGATTCTGTACGAGCCTATCATTTAATACTCCTGACAAAATAAAGCTAGCAAGAAAAAGTCCTTGCCATCCAACACATTTTTTACTAAGTAATCAAAACAAAGTACAAACAACTACATCGCTAGTAATAAAAAAAAACTGTATTCAAAATACAACAATTACATTAACGTGGCCCTACATCGATTCCTGATCTAAAAAAAGTCATTGCTGTATCAGTATTGTTTTTCCATCGTCTCTGAATCACGATCAGATGGATAATGCTGGTCAGATGCTAACATATCAATGTTATTTGTTGAAAGAAAGCAACTTGCCAAGGTTGAATGTTTGTCCACACAAAAGATTTATACTTTTGACTTTGCAAAAAAGGCGGGTTGAGTAACTGGTCAAATGGCTGATTTTCTATGGGTTCAAATGGTTGGGTCAGGTGGACGTTTATATGTTGCAGTGTCTATTATGAATAATGAGTGTTATATATGATTACAAAAGCGTTTAGTATTTATTTTTATTGTTGTGTTTTCAAAAATGAGTTTTGATACATTAAAAAAAAAAACCTTTAGGGGACTTTGGACCTGTATGGTTTATTTTTTTATTTGATGTGCTTGACCCATTAATTAAATATTAAATACATAATATTATATTTAAGCGACTTTGCTGCTGCTTGCCATCTTATATTCTTTAGCAATGGGTAGTTTAGTTATGTTATGAACTAAAATATTTCAGAACTCAGACACCATCAAAGAGGGCCATGGCAAGAGAAGCTGCTTGTCATCGTTATTTGCTGGATCGGTATTATTTTTCACGCAAGGAAGGTGCTCGATGAAATAACTCATTCAATTGATGATGTGCATAGCCCATCAGGCTTGATTTTGAGCTCGCACTTGGGTCAATTGCTAGTGGAGCGATACGTAGAAGCTGCCTTAGTGGATGATGGGTTCCATCCACAGGCCGTACTCAACGGGTACCGGGACATCCGGGTCTCCCTCCATTATCCACAAGGGCTTGGAATAGGGAAAACCCATTAGTGTCTCCAAAACCCTAAATTCCCCTCTATAAATAGAAAGATTATCCTCACCAAAAAAGATCTCATTCTCTCTCATCTTATCTTCTCATACACACTTCACTCTCAAGGGTTTTTGCTTTCTAGGGCCTTTTTTCCTCAAGGCCAATTTACCCGATCTAAAGATGACCGTCAGTTGCTAACCACCGTATCGAGATTATCATCTCGATTCGGTAATCACGTTACACTGGACCGGAGTGTTAACCCCGCTGACCTTCCAAAACCCCTCTTTTGCACTCAAGTCTATCTCTGTCCTAGCTGCGAATTTATGCTTGATCAATTGGCGCCATCCGTGGAGCCGAGATAAAAACTCGTTTTTTCTACCACGTTCGGTTCTACACTAATATATGAGTTCTTGCGTACAACTATTTTTCTACCATTAAATCATGTTTTATTGCTTGTTCAGCGCATGCACACAATGGATCAGCGCATGTGCGCAATGTCTTAGCGCACGCGCGCAATGGCTCAGCACTCTGGCTTAGCGTACGCGCGCAATGGCTCAGTGCATACGCCCAATGGTTTAGCGCTAGCGCAACGGATCAGCGCACACGCTCAGCTCAATGGATCAGCGCACTAGCTCAGCGCACTAGTTACGCGCAACAGCTCCGTGCACTATCGTACCAACTTCACACACAAGCGCACTAGCTCACTAGCTCCGCGCACGCATCAGCTCTGCGTATGCATCAGCTTCTCGCAATAGCTATTCATACCAGTTCCGCACAACGGCTCCTTACCATCCGAAGCACATGACAATCACATAATGGCGTAGCTTAATGAGCGTAGGTTACTCTTTGCGCGATGTATCCCGTACACGATAACACAATGAACCTCGGAAACTTTTGAAGGACCAACTTTTTATGAGAACGAGTATTAAATTACAATATTTTGAATTTGGAAGGTACACATCTTCTTGCTCTTAAATATTTTCATTTAGTTCAAGGTATCATTACATCTTGCGCAAAATTTTTACATGGCTTTGATTATATTGAACAATGCATTCGAAACTATATTTGGTTAACTCTGAAAAATGAAGGTATAAATTATACGTTACTGTTGTTGAGACATAATTTCTAATTAACATGATTCACGCAAGACTTAATGTTCGACCCCCTGTCATAAATTCGCATTATTGCCGAGGCTAAGTGCTAAGTAGCGCCACCTATTATTCGTAAGCGCTAAGGTTGATTATTAGCAAAGGCAATGCTTATCTTTTAACCACAACTCTTAATCGATTCTACTATTAGTTAGATTAGAGAGGCCTGAATACGGAAAATGTGTGAAATCTACAAAGCTTGATCGTATAACATACATGCATAAAATACTTTAGTGACATTTTGTGACGACCAGCCAAGTGCCCTTGACGGCTCCGTCACTTGGTCCCACAGCTTGATCATAACTCTAAATGAATTTAATCAATAACATTGCATTCTTTATTTAAAAATGATTTTCTATAAAGGAAACCTGTCATAAATGTAATTGTAGAAAAACCAACATGAGTAACTAACAAAAGTTGACCAAAATCGAGTCAACAAACACCCACAATTTAATGTCACCAAAATAGAATGCAAGTTTAAAAGTTTAACAAAAGCTGCCAACATATGTGCAGACTCTCTAAGCACATCGGAAGCAATCAATCAAGTACCTGAGAAAACATGCGAGTAAACTGTTGATATCGCTCAAATTATACATATTTTACATCGCGATATCGGTTCTTTATTGTTGTTTATTTGAAGAAATATGAAGACTTTGGTGATTAATTGAGTTAAAATGATAAATATAGCTCCAGAGGTCTTCAGGTTAATGTTTTGGTTGTTTCTTGCTAAGTAATGGTGATATTTGAGCTTAAAGTACGTTTGGATGCAAGAAAATGAAGTTTTTCGAATTCTGCCGGGGAGCGGTTCCACATTGGGATTTTAAGTTTGCTTTTAATTATTCGATCCTCGTGAGAAGTAATTCTTTCAAAAGTTACTTTTCTGTCAATTTTTATTTGGTTTTACGCGCAGTTTTGTTGTGGTGTGATCGCAGGGTAGGTACTAATAACTCTAGAACCGTCTAGAGTTTACCATACTCGCATCAAAGCTAAAGAAGAATAGGAAATCGCCGAAGGTTTCTTAGAGTTACCTTTTTATATTTCGGATTTTGAATATATCAAGAAAGAAGAAGATACAATGGGTGAACCAGCACAAGGTCAATCTATGGAAGCTTTGATGAAAGCCACGAGGGCTGGTAATGGACATGCCATTACCCAACCAGTAGTTGATAAAGATTTTGAGGTCAAAGGACAGATTCTTAACATGATAACTCATCAATGCCAATTCAGGGGTACACCGAAAGAGGATGCATTAGAGCATCTTCGAAACTTCAAAAGCATATGTAATATGTTCAAAATCAAAGACGTTGCAGATACTGTTATCTATTTGAGGGTCTTTCCTTGGTCTTTGAAAGACGATGTAAAGGACTGGTTGGAATCATTGTCCGAAGGTGATATTGATAATTGGACTACAATGGAAGATAAATTTCTGCTGCGTTTCTTTTCAGCTTCTAAGGCTGCTGATTTGCAGAGTGACATCAATCACTTTGTACAGAAATCAAATGAGACACTTTATGATGCATGGACACGATTTGGTAAAATGCTACGTAATTGTCCTCAACACGGGTTGAACAATTTTAACAAGGTCCAGATTTTTTTACAAGGGTGTCAATGTGCCGACTAGGAAAGTAATTGATATTGCTGCAGGGGGTTCATTAATGAAAAAGACTCCAGACGAAGCTTACGAGATCATCTCCGCATCTGCTACGCATTCTTATGATTGGCATCAAGAGATGGATGCCTCTCGCTCTTCTCATGTTGCTAGTACCGAAACTAGTGACGAACTTGCTTCAGTTAAAGTTCAACTTGCGACTTTTAAGAGACAGATGGAGTCGATGACTAAAGAAATGCACACGATAAAGGTGGGTTGTGAGTTATGTCAAGGACCGCATCTTACGAAAGATTGTGATCAAGCGTCAATGGAGGAACAGGCTAATTATCTGGGTTATGTGAAAAAGGGTGATTTTGCTCTTAGTGAATTTCCGAGTGGTAAACAGTTTTTCAACCAAGCAGGTAATATGAATGGTACTAATTATCAGAATGGTAATCAGGTATATCAGGGTAATCAGAAGGTATATCCGTACGGGCCGCCTGGGTTTAACAACATAAATCAGCAAGCACCGCAGAGAAGTTTTCAGCAACCGATACAACCAGTTCAGCAACCAGAAAATAAGATGCCTCCGTTGGAAGAATTGCTCAGGGGTTTTATTATGAAAACTGATGAGAGTATTACTGCTTTGAGATAAGATGGTGAATCTACAAAACAGCAAGTCAGGATTCAGCAGGCCTCGATTCAAAACTTGGAACGAGATGTGGGACGCATTGCTCAGTCCTTATCGGAGAGACCATCGGGAACTCTCCCATCTAACACGCAGTCCAATCCGAACAACAAAGGACCGATTAGAAATGAGCAAGTGAATGCTATAACCACCCGAAGTGGTTTGGTCATTAATGAGGAGACTCTTAAGTCTCCAACTATTGTTTCCCCTACTGTTTTGCAGGTACCGAATGAAGAGGAGTTAAAGGATGAAAGTTCTAAGGATGATGAGCCAAAAGCTCAAGAGCAAAAACAAGATGATCCACCGGAGATCATAACTAAGCCGCCATTGAAGGTGTACAAAGCACCAATTTCATATCCCAAAGCTCTAAAGAAAGATAAGCTGGCAACTCAGTACAAGAAGTTCTTGGACATGATCAATCAAATCAGCATCAACATGCCATTGGCGAAAGCGATAAAAATAATGCCCAACTAAGGGAAGTTTTTAAAGGACCTGATCTTTTCGAAAGGTAAGTACCAAGAGGTGTCGGCCACATTCCTCAATGAGGCGTGTTCAGACATTTTGCAAAAGCAAAAGATGCCTCCAAAATTAGGAGATCCAGGTAGCTTTATCATTCCTTGTTTATTGAGTGACTCGGTAGTGTACGATGCACTAGCCGATTTGGGGGCACGTGTTAATTTAATGCCCTATTCGTTATAATTGAAACTTGGCCTAGGAGACTTGAAACCGACTAGAATGGGAATCTGTTTGGCCAACCATTCTTTCGACACTCCCATAGGTATAGCCGAAGACTTGATAGTAAGAGTTAGCCACCCTTGTCCAAACAAGGAACCATTAGTCTTTCCGGCCAATTTTGTAGTGCTTGAAATGAAAGAGGACACTAAAGTGCCAATCATTCTAGGTCGACCTTTTCTAAACACCGCTGATGCTATTATTCATGTCCAACATAACCAACTTAGCATAGGTGTAGGTGACGAGAGAGTGATTTGTCATGTAGATAAGGCCATGAAACAACCCAAGTCCACGGATGACGATACTTGTTTTCAACTTGATGTTATAGATTTGTGTGTTGAGCATGACTTGCAGGAATTATTGGAGATTGATACCACAGGTTTTGTTCCTACGGATGGAAGTAATGACTTTGATTTAGATGCTGAATTTGAACACTTGATGAAAGCAGATACAAATTACGAATCAAGTGATGAAGAAGATCCCATAGAGGAGGAACTGGTTGAGGAAATCAAGGAGGAGGATAAGTTCTGAATTAAAACTTCTTTGGAAGAACCACCCGTACTTAAACTTAAGAAACTTCCGAAACATCTAGATTATGCTTATCTTCAAGGTACGTCACAATTACCAGTAATTATTTCTTTTACCCTTACCAGTGATCAAAAGGGTAGGTTAATTAATCTTCTAAAGGCTCACAAGAAAGCTATAGCCTGGAAAACAACCGATATACCGGGAATCAACCCCTCCTTTTGCACTCATAAAATCCTCTTAGAGGATGAGTACAAACCCGTTGTCCAAAGGAAAAGGAGGTTAAACCCGAATATGAATGACGTGGTGAAAAAGGAGGTAGTCAAGTTACTTGACACTGGGTTAATTTACCCGATCTCCGACAGCCCATGGGTGAGCTTTGTCCAAGTTGTACCGAAAAAAGGGGGTACAACCGTTGTGCTTAACGAAAAGAACGAACTTGTTCCTACGCGCACGGTTACGGGTTGGAGAGTTTGTATAGAATATCATCGTTTAAAAGACGCCACTAGGAAGGGTCACTTTTCGCTGCCATTTATCGATCAAATTCTGGAATGGCTAGCAGGAAAGGAGTTCTACTGCTTTCTAGATGGATTCTCCGGGTATTTCCAAATTCCCATAGACCCCCAAGATCAGGACAAGACAACTTTCACTTGTCCGTTTGGTACTTTCGCTTATCGCCGCATGCCTTTCGGGTTATGTAATGCACCTGGAACTTTTCAAAGATGCATGATGGCGATCTTCCATGACATGATCGAGGAGTGTATGGAAGTATTTATGGATGACTTTTCTGTCTTTGAAGACTCCTTTGATTCATGTCTTTCCAATCTTGAACGTATGCTAATTCGATGCGAGAAGGCCAGTTTAGTCTTGAATTGGGAAAAATGCCACTTCATGGTAAAGGAAGGCATCGTTCTAGGTCATAAAATATCTCGTGCGGGTATTGAGGTAGATCAAGCCAAACTGGAGGTTATATCTAAACTACCCGAACCTTCGAATGTGAAGGCCATTCGCAGTTTCCTTGGTCATGCAGGCTTCTATAGGCGATTCATTAAAGATTTTTCAAAAATCGCCCGCCCCATGACCCGACTTCTTGAGAAGGATGTTCCATTTGATTTCAATGATGATTATAAAAACGCCTTCTCTATTCTAAAAACCAAGCTCACACAAGCTCCTATAATTGTATCGCCTGATTTCAGTTTACCTTTTGAGCTTATGTGTGATGCAAGCGATTATGCGTTGGGAGCCGTCTTAGGACAACGCCATGATAATCATTTTTGTCCTATTTACTATACGAGTAGGACACTAACGGAAGCTCAGGTTAAATATACCACAACTGAGAAAGAGCTCTTCGTGGTTGTCTTCGCATTTGATAAATTTCGTCCCTATTTGGTGTTGTCAAAAACTATTGTCTATACTGACCACTCGGCCCTTAAGTACCTTTTTACTAAGCAAGACGCTAAGCAACGTCTCATTTGTTGGGTTCTTCTTCTACAAGAATTCGATATTGAGATTCGCAATTAAAAAGGGGTCGAGAACCTGTCTGCTGACCATTTGTCTCGACTTGAGAATCCTAATTTGGAAAAGGTCAATGAGTCGGATAACGATTTAGAAGTTCCTTGGTTTGCGGACTTCGCAAATTATTTAGCCTCAGGTGTTCTTCAGAAAGGATTTTCTTATCAGCAAAAGAAGAAATTCTTCGCGGATTTGAAATATTACTTTTGGGATCATCCCCATCTCTTTCGAGTCTGTGCGGATCAGGTGATTCGCCGGTGTGTATACAGTAAAGAAGCTCAGCAAATTCTTGAGCACTGTCATCAAGGTCCCACCGGTGGTCACCATGGACCAAACCATACCGCTAGGAAGTTTTTTGAGTCGGGTTTTTATTGGCCCTCCATATTTAAGGACGCTCATACGTTTGTCCGCACTTGTGATGCATGCCAAATTTCGGGAACTATCACAAAACGTGATGAGATGCCTCAAACTGGCATCCAAGTTTGTGAAGTTTTTGATGTGTGGGGAATTGATTTTATGGGTCCCTTCTCGAGTTCTCACAACTGCAAATACATCTTAGTAGCCGTTGATTACGTGTCTAAGTGGTCAGAGGCTAAAGATCTACCCACTAATGATGCACAGATCGTGGTAAACTTTTTGAAGAGTCTCTTCTCGCGCTTTGGAATTCCAAAGCACCCATTTCAGATCGTGGCACCCATTTTGCTAACAACCTCCTTGAAAAGGTGTTAAAAAATATGGTGTTACTCATAGATTCTCCACCGCTTATCACCCACAAACAAGCGGGCAAGTGGAGAATACTAATCGTGCTCTAAAACGTATTCTCGAAAAAATGGTTAATGACAATCCGAAGATTTGGCAACGCAAATTAGATGACGCGTTGTGGGCTTTCCGAACTGCATTCAAAACACCTATAGGAACCACACCGTTTCGGCTAATTTACAAAAAAGCGTGCCATCTTCCGGTGGAATTAGAACATAGGGCATATTGAGCGTTGAAGAATTGTAATATGAATTTAGAAAAGGCATGTGAAAGTAGGATGTTGCAACTAAATGAGTTGGATGAATTAAGATTAGACGCATATGAGAGCTCCGTTTCATATAAAGAAAAGACTAAACGATGACTTGATGCCCGTTTAAGAGATAAGAATGAGTTTGCTCTGGGTGATAAGTTTCTTGTTTTTAGTTCGCGGTTTAAATTTTCCCCCGGAAAGTTGAAGTCCCGTTGGACGGGACCTTATGAGGTCAAGAGAGCATTTCCAACAGGTTATGTCGAGTTAATAGGAAACGACAATACGTAAAAGGTGAATGGTCATCGTCTAAAACTCTATTTTGATGGAGTTGTTAAGTATGATGACATCGCCTTGTACCTGAAAAGTTAACTAACGTGGGTACGAGTCGCGTGATAGACTCTATAATAAATAGTCACATTTGTACCTATTGTTCATGTGTAAGTTTTTCTTTTATTTTTATTATTTCATGCATTTTTTTAAAACAGAAAAACCATAAAAAGTATAAAACTTTGAAAAAAAGCCTGGGATGTTCATCGCGGTCCGGATAGAACACATCGCGACCGCGGTTAGATGACAGAAATTGGACTACTAGATACTCGGTCCATCGCGACCGGGATAAAGCCTATCGCGATCGCTGTGACAACCCGGAAATTTCTGACCAAATTTAAACTTGATCTTTATATGTTTCCGACACGATAAGCAAAGTGTGTAATGTTGAATCTCAAAAATTTTAAACTATGTTCATACATTCATTTAATCTCGACCAAACTCCGACAATTCACGAACCATTACATAAATGAATATGATTGTATATATATATATATATATATATATATATATATATATATATATATATATATATATATATATATATATATATATATGTATGTATATATATTATAACTTGAGAATATTAACAAAGTATTAAACGTATAATACTTTACATGAACGTATTTGCTTCAATATGATTATCGATGAAATTAGAAGATAATATCAAATGATTGATTTATCAGATACATTGTATGATTACAAGTCTCTGTTGAAAGGTCCACTTTGATTTAGGAAACCTTTCCTTTTTAACGGTATTCGGAATAAGTGGTAAAGTAATCTATCATTGAGAACAAAGTGACAAATAACGAGAACTAGACAAAAGTTAGTGGAAGACTAAGGTACATAATAATCAATTGGTTTAGTTTCAAAATGCTTTTCGATATAATATAACTTGATTATTTAAAATGTCTTTGATTAAATAACGTATATTGGTTGTTAATTATATAGATAATTGGCAATGTGTACTTAAAAACGTGTTTGTATACATTTCAAACTATTTAACAAACGATATTTGTATTCGATTGGTAATTAGAATATTTGACAAGTTAAAGGGAACACTAGTACATAAATGATTCATACCAATTTATGTTACATTACGAAAATGATTTTAAATTATATAAACTCTGAAATATAATTAGTTTTGAAAAACTAAATATTATATAGATATTTCTAATATGTATAAATTTATATTTCCAAATGAATATGTATATATATTTTACAAAGTGATAAAATATAATATTACTTAGTCGTAAAACGTCTGATTTAAAATAAATATTTTGATAAACAATGAGCCACTGATTTATAGAAGAAAATGTCCACAACACTCAAATATATAAGTTACATTTCTTATAATATAATTTATCGATGAGTAAGTCAAATTGTTGATAAAGGTACACGTCGCGAAACGTAAAGTATTAGTTTTCTTAGCGTACGAAAATGCGTTCGAGAAATCGAAACTGAGACATTACTCGAGTGACAACGTACAAGTCTTTAGAACTAAGTTTACAAGTTAACGATGCACATAAATATAATATAATATTTATATAATTATAGATTAAATATATATTATATATTATATTAATTAAAACGAGTGTCGGCAGTTAGCATTGGTTGAATGTGAGCTGGAGAATGTTGCCATGCGATCGCATGGCTATTAGGGAGAAACCCCATGCAATCGCATGGGGTGTAAATGAGTGAAACATCCTATAAAACGTTCGACTGGTTCAGTGTAATCACAATTCATTCTTCTGTCTCTCGTATCCCCCCTTCATATATATATAAATTATAATATAATTATTATTATTACTAAGGTTAATATTATTATTAACCTTATCATTATTATTAGTAGTAGTAGTTATTATTAGTATTATTATACATAAATTACTACGACGAGGTTCTGCTAGCGTGTTTTCAAAACGAGTTTTTGAGAGGGATAAAGCTAAGGAAATTATGGGTTATAACTATGGAGGTTATGCGTATAGTTCGGGGGTATAGCCCGTGAGGTCAATCTAGTGTTTATCATCTCCGTCGCATCTACATATTTTCTTGCAATATTGAATCTCAATATTGATACGCGAGCACTCATAACTTAACTTTTATATATTATTAGTGTATCCCTGACTAGTGCTCGAGTATATAAGATTATGCATGCTTGTACGTTTGATATTGTCGTTAAATAGGTTATGTTGAATCCTGAATTAGATACATATGCTACTGAGATAAGGTATATGATATTCATGTCGTTGGAAAGCTAGCGAAAAATTAAGAACTTTTCATTTAGATATCAAATGATTTCGATGAACGGATTAGAAGTTATAGTCAATTAGATTATCTATTATTTTATGTATTATTGTTAAAATAATTATTATTATTACTATCGTCGTTATTATCGTCGTGATTATTATTAACTAATAATTATTATTATCATTATAAATGTTATCATTAAAAATTGTCATTTTTATTATTATCATTATTATTAACATTGTCATTATTATTATTATTATTATTATTATTATTATTATTATTATTATTATTATTATTATTATTATTATTATTATTATTATTATTATTATTATTATTATTATTATTATTATTATTATTTTAAGGTGGTTATTAGAATGTTAATTATTATTAGAATTAATATTAGTAACATTTAATTATTATGACTAATATTGTTATCATTAGGAATGTAATTTAAAAGAAGATTAAAAGCAATTAAACTAATCGATTAGGAAATAATGAGTATAAGTATCATGATGAAATAAAAATATTGTAAGTTATTGATTTAGATAAAAATATCATTTTCATTATTTTTATCACTATTATCATTATTAAAAGTATTATTATTAATATTGAACCTATCTTTTTTTTACTAAAATTATTATTTTTAATAGAAATATCATTGTTATTATAAAATATCATTATTTATATCATTTTAGTATTATTATTAATAGAAATTATCATTTTATCATGATATCATTTTTAGTAAATATAAATATTGTTATTTTTATTAGTAGAATAATAATAAGTATTATTACAAAATAATACAACTTTTACTTATTATTGTTATTATCGATATTATTTTATCAAATAAATATGTGCTACAAAGATATTTTACTACATGTAATATAATTACATTAATAATACCTATCATTATATTTTTATGATATTAAATGAACTTTATAAACTTTATTACTTAAGATATATAAAAGTATTTTTTATTTAAATTTTAATATAAAATTTTATTTGTTAATAAATAAATTATATTATTTACTCTAATAAAATTTGTTAAAAATATTTAAATATATAAAACGACAATATTTAAGTTATATTATAATCATGTATAGATTTTGAAAGTCATTTTGGTCAAGTTGACTTTTGTTGACTTTTGCATATTAGTCTCGAGCATTAGGATTGTGGTACACTATGACTTGACCTAAAATTGTTAGACAGATATTGAACAACATATAAATATATATAATTAATATAGGTTCGTGAATCCGAGGCCAACCTTGCACTTGTTCAATGCCATCATATGCTTAATTACTATGAAATACAATATTGTGAGTTCGTTTGATTCCCTTTTACTCTTTACATTTTTGGGACTGAGAATACATGCGCTGTTTTTATAACTGTTTTATTAAATAATTTTGAGATATATTTTTAAACTGAGAATACATGAACTGCTTTTATAAATGTTTGACGAAATAGACACAAGTACTAAAAACTACATTCTATGATAGGATTATTTGGATTCAGAGGTTCGATTTGCACTAGCTACTTTCGGTGAGAAATTTTTGCATTGCACGATGCATTAGCTACCGTTTAGCTACCCTCGGTGAGAAATTTTTGTATTGCACGATGCATTAGCTACCGTAGGTGATTTTATGTAGCATTAGCTACCCTCGGTGAGAAATTTTTGCATTGCACGATGCATTAGCTACCAAAATGGTTCGATTTAGTAGTTACTATCGGTGAGAAATTTTTACATTGCACGATGCATTAGCTACCGTCTTAGCTACCCTCGGTGAGAAATTTTTGCATTGCACGATGCATTAGCTACCGTTGTAAGATTGTTTACGGTGAGAAATTTTTGCATTGCACGATGCATTAGCTACCGTTGTTGTATTTCCCTCGGTGAGAAATTTTTGCATTGCACGATGCATTAGCTACCGTTGGTGAAATAGTATTGTATTAACTACCACGGTGAGAAATTTTTGCATTGCACGACGCATTAGCTACCGTTGGTGAGCTTGTTTTGAAAGGTTCCGGTGTTCTTCATATGAATGATTTTTATAGCAGTGAGCAGACCTGCACAGATTGTTTTCTAAATATGAGTATCTTGTGGTCTATTATATTATTGGAGATGATTAATTTTGATAAACTAATGAACTCACCAACCTTTTGGTTGACACTTTAAAGCATGTTTATTCTCAGGTATTAAAGAAATCTTCCGCTGTGCATTAGCTCATTTTAAGGATATTACCTGGAGTCATTCATGACAAATTTCAAAAGACGTTGCATTCGAGTCGTTGAGTTCATCAAGATTGATAATAAGTAATTCATAGTTTGGATATAGTATGGGATAGTGTGCATGCCTGTCAACTTTCGTTATAATGAAAGTTTGTCTTTTAAAAACGAATGCAATGTTTGTAAAATATATCATTTAGAGGTCAAATACCCCGCGATGTAATCAACTATTGTGAATCGTTTATAATGTATATGAACGGGTCCTTTCAGTTGGTATCAGAGCGGTGGTCTTAGCGAACCAGGTCTTGCATTAGTGTGTCTAACTGATAGTTGTTTAGATGCATTAGTGGGTGTGGACTTCGACCGTGTCTGCATGTCAAAAGTTTTGCTTATCATTTTGTGTCGAAAATTACCTGCTTATCATTCTTAGGGAATCACTTGCTTGTCACTCTTAGTCTAAACACATCTTACTGCATTGATTGCATGAATAGTGTATAGACAAAATTCATATCTTAGCGTATCTGCTAATTCATATCTTAGCGTATATGTTACTGTAAACTTTGTCTGACATATTCCATAAATTCCTCCGTAATCTACGAAATCTTTTGCTATATATATATATATATATATATATATATATATATATATATATATATATATATATATATATATATATATATGTAATTAGAATACCACCCGATAGCCGGAAAATCATTTCATATCGAAAAATCCTTTATTTAATCGTACGAAATGGAATTCGTCATTAGTTCAAGTTCCTCAGATTCCGAAATGGAATCCCACTCAAGCTCCGAAAGAAGTGTGACTGGAATGGATCAACCAATCAGCCATCATCTATTCTGGATGAATTGGAGATGGGTTCGTAGCCTCCTCAATCATTGGAGACAAGAAGAAGGTGATCCCTTCCATCCACCACATTGCCCTCTTGGTGAAGAACCTGAAGCACTTACCGACGAACCTGTCTGAAACACCATCTTCTCTCTCATTTCAGAGTATCTCGTCATGATTATATACTATTTCAAATTCTAGATCTTATTCATTCGCTCGTCCGAACCGATAATCATCCCGGTGTAACAGAAGAAGTTAATGAGCTTCGCGCTCGGGTACTGGCTTTAGAGAATATGGTGCAAAGGTTACAAGCACCAGCAGCATCACCGGCATCAACAGTACCACCATCATCAACAACAACAGTACCATTACCGCCATCAACAACATCTGCATCCCACCCTTCAACATCACAATCTGTACCTCGAACACCAAATACACCCTGTAGATACCAAGGAGTACCAACAACAATAACCGATGAAGTATTGATTCATAACTTCATTGGATAAACATTCTGCGGCGAATATGTAATCTCTAAAGTCTTAGAGATCATCTATTCTAGCCTTAACCATAAACCAGATGAGTAGAAACTCTGATCAGAATAGTACGTGATTTATAAGTAACACTTGCTACATAGGCAACACCAGCAGTACCATTAGCGTCACCAGCACTAGCAGCATCTACAACATCACCAGCTCCGTCAACTCTATAATCACCACAGATATCATCACAAATCAACAACAAGTATGTCATATCAACGAGTTATGAAGTATTAACTCATTTCCACTAAAGGATTTATATGTATATCTTATATATATAAAATTTTAAACCATAATAAATCTTTCCGTACTAAGCTATTATATGTGAATCTTAACTACTCGGTTAATTCATATTACTAATATGCTATGATGTACATCCTTCGTCAGCAACTTAACCATCGATAACTACAATCTCTATTTCAATTCAATGAATTCTATTTCATAATAAATCAAGTGTATTATTCAAATATATGTTTGATTTTTATACTTTCATCATCGATGTACTCGAAACTTTTCAAACAACATCATTCGTACCTTGAGAAGTTCACAAGAATTCCACGAACACCAACATCATGCATCAACAAATAACGAATTATTGATTCATAATTTCAATTTCATTGAAGAAATACTCCGTAAAAGTTATGTAATTTCTAAAGTTTTTAGGGATTATTCAATTCTAGTTTCAACCGTAAATCAAATGAGTTTAATTTAATATTAACTCATTAAATCATTAAATCTATGTTACATCTGAAGAAAATATACACATATATATTTTCATAAAGACTGTAATAAAATTCTTTTGTACAAAATATTAATTGTGAATTTTTTTTAACGGGTAGGTAATACCCGAGAGATATATATAAATTCACAATTAATATGTTACATTCTTCGAATCTGATTCCACAATCATCAACTATACTCACTACTTTCACAACAGTATACATTCTTTTAATAGAAATCAAAACAACCATATTCATTTAACTCCAATTACTGATTTTGAAATTTCGATTTGAGATATAACCAGTATCATCACTCTTAGATTCCTACATCTTTCAAAGCTATACTTTGACTTCAAAACTGTGCTAGAACACATATGTATATTAACGATTACAATCTGTGTTCAAATCCCTCGAAATTCCTGAAGACACTTCAAATAATGAACAATCAAGATGATGATCCAACCACATGTTAACCACAATTATGTACCTGAAAAGCTCTCGAAACCAAAGTCATAGTTTAACACGTATCCGTGTCAGACCCTTTGTTATTTATTAGCTAAAATAACTTTTCAATCTCTTTTCAAAGTAGATAGTTTTGTGACAGCTCCAGCAAGTCAACTTCGACTTTTCAGTCGAAACAGCCTTATTATAACCTTGATATGTACGTTGCCCTTTCGCCATCGCTACCGGGGAACCGTTTATGTTCCACCACATTAGCAATAAACTTACCAACAACTTCACTGATCTTTGACTTTCCAAAAAATCATTATAATTATCGAAACCCCATCATTTACTCATACGCATCTTGTAACAAGAATTTTCCTGCCAACTACTAGGAATCAGCAATCAGTATTTTGAAATCTCGTATCATGGCTACGCCAACAATTATATGTGTTCATATAACGTCTATCTCCTGGACTTACATACTGCGAATGAGAAGTTTCTGAAAAAACCTAAACTGCGAACTAGTTCTCGAAATTTTGAAAAATGCTGATGAAGCAGCAAAAACTGTAAACGAACTTAACAGTAAAAAGTTTGATGATAAAGAATAGTGTGTTTGCAAAGCTCAGAAGAAGAGAAGGTTTGGAACTGGAAAACGGATTGAGCAAAGTATGAAGGAGACCATGGACAAATCATAAAGACTAAACCTGCCTTCAAAGAATCCAAATGATTCAGTATCTGCTGAAGTCATTAATGAATACCTTGCTTCTGACTCTAAACCCTTGCGGACAATATTCTTCATCATCCCCTGATATTAGAAATTCTAAGATATCACCGTATCTTTCATTATAAATATCCTCCATATTTTTGAAGATATTTCCATAATTATTCTTACCTGAAATCATTTATCTCTTCGCGCTATCTGTATTACATCATAAAAGAAACTATTTCTAAATTCTGAAACCTTCGAGTTTAAAATAAGAATGTTTTTGAAGTAGTGTTGGGAACTGAAGCATGGGTTAGTATAATATAATGACACTTGATCAACATGATTATATTACAGTAAGTCATGCTGAGTTTCTACTGGGACATGACGATTTACAGACCATACCGTCATCATGTGCCATGTTACACGGCTCTGGTATTCTATTTAACCTCTAAGAATATCAATAAAATATTTTCTTGATGATTCGGTCTTTTCTGAGGTATTCTGGTAATTTGAAAAATCAAGATCGTGCCATTACAATTTTCTTTTTAGAACATTAACTATGTTCATTCCGAAATTCATATCTGCGAATTCTGGATCATTACAAGCGGTGTTTAATCGCAAGAAGAGGAAACGAAAGAATGAAGCTCCGAAATAGAAATGAGAGTATAAATCACAGCAAATAGAAGGGAGCATTACTGTGGACGACAATGATTATAGAAGGCAGAAGCAGGAACTTTGAAATATAAGGGAAGATATAAAGCCCAACAACAACCCAGAAATTATAAACCATAAATATCGATGCATATGGCAATATAAAGACACGGGAGAACTAAAAACACTATAAAACCAAGTATATAGTAGAAGTAAATAGATTCTTCCGGCGGTAGATGAAAAAGAAGAATGACAGATATGAAAGTGAGGAATATATCAAGAAGCAGAACTGGATGAAGCATATTGATTAATGCTTTAAAGTATGAATTGAGGAGAAAGAATAGAAGGTGTGAGTTGTAAGGAAACGAAGGGGGTGGATTTATAGAAAAATATCCGATAAAGTAATCAAAACAGATGATCGTATTTAAAGAGAATCCTAATCTCCCTGATTACCGAAGAATCAGATCTTATTACAAAGATTTTCTCTAAATCCCTTGAACTCCGGAAATCAATTCTATCCACGTCAAAAGATATGACGAATCTACACTTACTCATTTCACTCTTTTGTGATAACTTCACTCGTACGCTTCACTTAAGCAAATTGTATTATCCAGATTACTCGCTGATGATAAAATTCTAATTTTCAGCTCGCATGGTTCATGAAAACATATTCAATGTCAACCATGACCATCCTAATCAAATTTCGGGATGAAATTTCTTTAACGGGTAGGTACTGTGACAACCCGGAAATTTCCGACCAAATTTAAACTTTATCTTTATATGTTTCTGACATGATAAGCGAAGTCTGCAATGTTGAATCTCAAAAATTTTAAACTATGTTAATACATTCATTTAACCTCGACCAAACTCAGACGATTCACGAACCATTACATAAATGAATATGATTATATATATATATATATATATATATATATATATATATATATATATATATATATATATATGTATGTATATATATTATAACTTGAGAATATTAACAAAGTATTAAACGTATAATACTTTACTTGAACGTATTTGCTTCAATATGAGTATCGATGAAATTAGAAGATAATATCAAATGATTGATTTATCAGATACATTGTATGATTACAAGTCTCTGTTGAAAGGTCCACTTTGATTTAGGAAACCTTTCCTTTTTAACGGTAATCGGAATAAGTGGTAAAGTAACCTATCATTGAGAACAAAGTGACAAATAACGAGAACTAGACAAAAGTTAGTGGAGGACTAAGGTACATAATAATCAATTGGTTTAGTTAAAAAATGCTTTTCGATATAATATAACTTGATTATTTAAAATGTCATTGATTAAATAATGTATATTGGTTGTTAATTATATAGATAATTTGCAATGTGTACTTAAAAATGTGTTTTTATACATTTCAAACTATTTAACAAACGATATTTGTATTCGATTGGTAATTAGAATATTTGACAAGTTAAAGGGAACACTAGTACATAAATGATTCATACCAATTTATGTTACATTACGAAAACGATTTTAAATTATATAAACTCTGAAATATAATTAGTTTTGAAAAACCAAATATTATATAGATATTTCTAATATGTATAAATTTATATTTCCAAATGAATATGTATATATATTTTACAAAGTGATAAAGTATAATATTACTTAGTCGTAAAACGTCTGATTTAAAATAATATATTTTGATAAAGAACGAGCCACTGATTTATAGAAGCAAATGACCACAACACTCAAATACATAAGTTACCTTTCTTATAATATAATTTATCGATGAGTAAGTCAAATTGTTGATAAAGGTACACGTCGCGAAACGTAAAGTATCTGTTTTCTTAGCGTACGAAAATGTATTCGAGAAACTGAAACTGAGACATTACTCGAGTGACAATGTACAAGTCTTTAGAACTGAGTTTACAAGTTAACGATGCACATAAATATAATATAATATTTATATAATTAGAGATTAAATATATATTATATATCATATTAATTAAAACGAGTGTCGGCAATTAGCATTGGTTGAATGTGAGCTGGAGAATGTTGCCATGCGATCGCATGGCTATTAGGGAGAAACCCCATGCAATCGCATGGGGTGTAAATGAGTGAAACATCCTATAAAACGTTCGACTGGTTCAGTATAATCACAATTCATTCTTCTGTCTATCGTATCCTCCCTTCATATATATATAAATTATAATTATAATTATTATTATTACTAAGGTTAATATTATTATTAACCTTATCATTATTATCAGTAGTAGTAGTTATTATTAGTTTTATTATACATAAATTACTACGACGAGGTTCTGCTAGCGTGTTTTCAAAACGAGTTTTTGAGAAGGATAAAGCTAAGGAAATTATGGGTTATAGCTATGGAGGTTATGGGTATAGTTCTGGGGTATAGCTCGTGAGGTCAATCTAGTGTTTATCATCTCCGTCGCGTCTACATATTTTCCTGCAATATTGAATCTCAATATTGATACGTGAGCACTCATAACTTAACTTTTATATATTATTAGTGTATCCCTGACTAGTGCTCGAGTATATAGGATTATGCATGCTTGTACGTTTAATATTGTCGTTAAATAGGTTATGTTGAATCCTGAATTAGATGCATATGCTACTGAGATAAGGTATAAGATATTCATGTCGTTTAAAAGCTAGCGAAAAATTAAGAACTTTTCATTTAGATATCGAATGATTTCGATGAACGGATTAGAAGTTATAGTCAA
This sequence comes from Rutidosis leptorrhynchoides, assembly GCF_046630445.1. NCBI lineage: Eukaryota > Viridiplantae > Streptophyta > Magnoliopsida > Asterales > Asteraceae > Rutidosis > Rutidosis leptorrhynchoides. The sequence continues at coordinate 223,001,398 of NC_092341.1, forward strand.
TTAGATTATCTATTATTTTATGTATTATTGTTAAAATGATTATTATTATTACTATCGTCATTATCATCGTCGTGATTATTATTAACTAATAATTATTATTATCATTATAAATGTTATCATTAAAAATTTTCATTTTTATTATTATCATTATTATTACTACTACTATTACTATTATTATTATTTTTAAAATGGTTATTAGAATGTTTATTATTATTAGAATTAATATTAGTAACATTTAATTATTATGACTAATATTGTTATCATTAGGAATGTGATTTAAAAGAAGAATAAAAGCTATTAAACGAATCGATTAGGAAATAATGAGTATAAGTATCATGATGAAATAAAAATATTGTAAGTTATTGATTTAGATAAAAATATCATTTTCATTATTTTTATCACTATTATCATTATTAAAAGTATTATTATTAATATTGAAAATATCTTTTTTTACTAAAATTATTATTTTTAATAGAAATATCATTGTTATTATAAAATATCATTATTTATATCATTTTAGTATTATTATTAATAGAAATTATCATTTTATCATGATATCATTTTTAGTAAATATAAATATTGTTATTTTTATTAGTAGAATAATAATAAGTATTATTACAAAATAATACAACTTTTACTTATTATTGTTATTATCGATATTATTTTATCAAATAAATATGTGCTACAAAGATGTTTTACCACATGTAATATAATTACATTAATAATACCTATCATTATATTTTTATGATATTAAATGAACTTTATAAATTTTATTACTTAAGATATATAATAGTATATTTTATGTAAATTTTAATATAAAATTTTATTTGTTAATAAATAAATTATATTATTTACTCTAATAAAATCTGTTAAAAATATTTAAATATATAAAATGACTATATTTAAGTTATATTATAATCATGTATAGATTTTGAAAGTCATTTTGGTTAAGTTGACTTTTGCATATTAGTCTCGAGCATTAGGATTGTGGTACACTATGACTTGACCTAAAATTGTTTTACAGATATTGACCAACATATAAATATATATAATTAATATAGGTTCGTAAATCCGAGGCTAACCTTACACTTGTTCAATGCCATCATATGCTTAATTACTACAAAATACAATATTGTGAGTTCTTTTGATTCCCTTTTACTCTTTACATTTTTGGGACTGAGAATACATGCGCTGTTTTTATAAGTGTTTTATTAAATGCTTTTGAGATATATTTTTGAACTGAGAATACATGAACTGCTTTTATAAATGTTTGACGAAATAGACACAAGTACTAAAAACTACATTCTATGATAGAATTATTTGGATTCAGAGGTTCGATTTGCACTAGCTACTATCGATGAGAAATTTTTGCATTGCACGATGCATTAGCTACCGTTTAGCTACCCTCGGTGAGAAATTTTTGCATTGCACGATGCATTAGCTACCATAGGTGATTTTATGTAGCATTAGCTACCCTCAGTGAGAAAATTTTGCATTGCACGATGTATTAGCTACCGAAATGGTTCGATTTAGTAGTTACTATTGGTGAGCAATTTTTGCATTGCATGATGCATTAGCTACCGTCTTAGCTACCCTCGGTGAGAAATTTTTGCATTGCACGATGCATTAGCTACCATTGTAAGATTGTTTACGGTGAGAAATTTTTGCATTGCACGATGCATTAGCTACCGTTGTTGTATTTCCCTCGGTGAGATATTTTTGTATTGCACGATGCATTAGCTACCGTTGGTGAAATAGTATTGTATTAACTACCACGGTGAGAAATTTTTGCATTGCACGATGCATTAGCTACCGTTGGTGAGTTTGTTTTGAAAGGTTCCGGTGTTCTTCATATGAATGATTTTTATAGTAGTGAGCAGACCTGCACAGATTGTTTTCTAAATATGAGTATCTTGTGGTCTATTATATTATTGGAGATGATTAATTTTGATAAACTAATGAACTCACCAACCTTTTGGTTGACATTTTAAAGCATGTTTATTCTCAGGTATTAAAGAAATCCTCCGCTGTGTATTAGCTCATTTTAAGGATATTACTTGGAGTCATTCATGGCATATTTCAAAAGACGTTGCATTCGAGTCGTTGAGTTCATCAAGATTGATAATAAGTAATTCATAGTTTGGATATAGTATGGGATAGTGTGCATGCCTGTCAACTTTCGTTATAATGAAAGTTTGTCTTTTTTAAACGAATGCAATGTTTGTAAAATGTATCATTTAGAGGTCAAATACCTAGCGATGTAATCAACTATTGTGAATCGTTTATAATATATATGAACGGGTCCTTTCAATCGCGATGCAGGCTATCTGAAAAACTGGTACCAGGTCCATGTTCATCACTACCGGGATACATCCCATCGCGACTGTGATACGGGCCCCAGCCCAAATTCGTTTTTGCTTTTAATTGTTGTTTTGGTTTCAAAAATACACACACACATACACCCGTCGAAATTCTTGAGCTCCCACACTAAACCCTAATCGATTTTCACTTCAAATCAACATCAAATTCATTGTTAATCATGCCTCCTAAGACAAAGGTAATGATTTTAACATCCTTCCTAAATGTAATTTCTTATAATTTTGATTTCTAATTGGGTGTTCGTATGGGTTTTGTTGAAATCAAGTGTGGGGGTGTTGATTGCTTTTTTTTAGCCGAATTTGATTTTATAACATGCTAGAATCTAGTTTCATATTCTTATTGTTCTTTAATTGCTAGTTTTGATTCTAGGGTTCTTGAGTATGTGAAGTTTGGCCTTGATTTTGATTTTGATGGTTAATTGCTATGAATTGGTGTTATGCTAGTTATTAAGATTGTTATTTATTAATTGTCATGAATCGCTCGATTGCTTGATTTTTATATTTAGGGTTCATGTCAATTTGGGAATTTTGAGCTAGCTGACTGGGTTTGACTCAGTTTGACTTTTGAATTGTGATTAAATGATGTGATTATAATATGCCTACTTCATGTGTTAGTCGTTAATTTGATTATATCTATTATTGCATGAAAGATGGTATTGGCATTATGAAAATATGATTTTTAGTTTATGAGATATTATAGTTGTTTTTTATTGATTGAGTTTTGAATGTAGAGGTTATTTGTTAAACATGAAAGCAAATGTGGAACGAACTGGTCAATTACTTATATATTACTGCATGATCGGGTTATAGTTGCCTGTAAGTGTGTGATAAATGTTAAGTTTTTAGCTAGTTATTTTAAGATGGATATTATTTGGGTTCAAACTAAAGCTAACATTTTCTTTTTCCCATTTTGTTTCTTTTGTATGTGGTTGTTTTTGTAGGGAATGAAAAGACCTAGTGCTTCACAAAGTGTGCCAATGGCACCCGTTCATCCAAGAGCTCACAGGCTTCCTAAGGATTTGCATCCTTATTTGGTTTGAGATCGTACTAATGAAAATTATACGGAATGGATGGATGTGTTAACTGAAATAGAGGACCGTAAGTTTATATCTACGTGTTACCCTGATTGGGAACCTCTTGAGATGGTTGGTTTAGCTGAGGAGGTTCGTGACATGTTACTTCAATAGTATATTATAGGTCCTGGGGAACGTATTGGGTTTAATGATTGGTATGAGTTTTTCCACCTTGATCGTCCAATTTACAAAGTGTGGTGCTTAGAGTTCTTTTTAACTGCTAAGTTTGTTCCAACCGCTATTCGATATGATGATGTGTTGTCAAGTTTTCTGTTGGGTGGTCAAATGCACACCATGACTATCATGGACATGGCTAATGCACTTACCATTTATGAAGATGCCGAGGTGGATGAAGATACTTTGGGTTATTATCTTACTAGGTGTATGTGGTTCACTAATTCGTTTCAGCATGAGGTAGCTTGGTACAATATGACTCATAAGCACAGTTACAAATCGAGTAGCAGCTCCTATACTTTGATCAAAGATAATCGTCTTCGCATCATCCATCGATTTATTTCGAATACCATTAATCAGAGATGACAGAATACAGAGAAAGTCAGCATTGCTGATTTGTTTTATCTTAGTAATTTGTGAGATGAGGAGATGGTCAACATTCCATATGGGGTCGCTAAGTCTCTTTGCGGGCAGGGTCACAATCTTAAGCCCAATAGTCCGTTAAGTGGTGGTGTTTATCTTACTTTAATTGCTGAGTTCCTTGGTCTTTCGTTAATGCCTCTGCATGTTAGGCGTATTCAGCCTGCTAAGATTGAGAATGAGGGTACAAGGGCGCTTAGTGCCCAGGTTTATGAAGGTTGTAAGGTTTTGGTCAGAAATAAGAAGAAAATTTGTAAGTATATGGGTACACATGCTCACTCTGAGGCAGATGTCACTGATCAGGATGGGGAGGAGGATGTGCCTCCAGCTGCTGATGTAGAGATGACCGAGGCCGGTAGTTCGAGTGGTGCTGGGTTGACTTGTGATTTCATTACAACCCAGTTAAGTGGGATGAGACTTCATACTGAGGGGCATTTTACGGATATGAGAGGCTATGTTGATGATCATAGTCGAGATGATCGGGCGTACTATGATGAGCAGAACAGGTTGCTTCGTCAGTACGTTGACCAGGGTTTTGAGCAGACTTGGTATAATCAAGCAGGTATCCGGGCAAATGTGCAATGAAAATAAACATTCGTTCGATCTTTATCGCCGTGACCCGCAGAACTTTATCCGACCAGTTGCTTCAGGATGGACTGACTGGGGAGGCCCAGGCTCACCTCGTCCTTCTTATAACTATGATGCAGCTCTTACCCAGGCTTAAGCCGCCCACCAGCTTTCAATGCAGCAACAGCAGCAGCCTCAGCAGCAGCAGGTCAGTAAAACCCCGAACCAAGTGATGGGTCCTTCTGGGGGTTATTTTTAATAAGTTTTTATGTTGACGGCGAGTGCGCATTTGCACGTGTGTGGTTGTTAAGACAATTCTTAATTCCTGTCTATTTTTATTTTGGATGACTGTTTTTGATATTTTTAAACTATGTACTTGGATATTTTGATGGGGCGTTTAGGTACCGCGGTGGTACCACCCCATCCTTGTATGTGTGGTTTATTTTATTTGCAGGTTATGATGATTCGCATGCTGTTATTTTCAAAGACTGACATTAAGTTCAGCAATTTATTGCATTTGATGATTATTGTGTGGTTGATGTTCGAGTGGATGCCGATGTTCTTATGCTGGCTGTAAGTTCAGCGCCATCGTGCACGGTCTTTTGATGATCTTCGGATCTAAAAATCCGCGTTTATTTTCTTTTTCCCTTTTACTATTGTCCTCTCGAATTTATCTTTAATTACAAGATTTCATGTAAATGAGGGCATTACATGATCTTAAGTGTGGGGGGGGGGGGGGGGGGAGATAAATCCTCGCGGACATTTGTTACCAATTTGAAAATTTTATGAACTTTTTGAATGCTTTTGTTAAAAATAAGGAAGCAAAGTCTTCCAGGATTTCAAAAAAATCCAAATTGTAGGATGATTCAAGTGCATCAATGAAGAACGTCAGGTCTTCCGAATGCCTGTTTTACTTGGTGTAGGAGACTTCCTAATCTACATCATTTCATACTGACATTGGTTAATGCTTCATTTCACTATGTATTACACCGATGTATCGTATTGTGAGAAGAGGAGCCTTGAGCTTCAACCGTGCTGTCTTTTTATGTAAGAGCAATGGCTTCATGCTAGCGTTTGCTTAGACAACGCACGCCATGACCAAAAGCCATGGTAACCTTTAAAATACGGGAATGTAGTATCTGCTTCTTACATTTTCTTAAAACTAGCATAAAAGCTAGATGCGTGGGAAGTGGGGTCCAAGGACCTTAAATAAATTAAAAGTGTTTAAACACTTCCGGGAGAACCGAGTCCACTCAAGCTGTTTTTAGGAAGTAAAGACTTCCGAAACTTGTAAGTAAAGTCTTGCAAGTTAGTTTGTTTCAAAAGATCATTGCTTGAAAGTAAAGTCTTTCAGGTTTCATGCAATAGACCGTTCAAAAAATTTACACCCAAGGTAGGTCGCTTCAGTGCAGCTAACCGTGCGACTGTTCTATAATCGGGAAGGCTTGTATGCACATCGGCTTTTGAGCCAAATTTTGGAATTGATGGACCTCTTATTTAGCCACGTGGGGCACTAATTCCACGAACCTCCGTCAATGCTTTCACCCTACTATGAGAGAAACCATAGAGTTATGATAGAAAGCTTGATGAGTGCCGGTTGTTGTATGCCTGGATTAACCATAAAGATAGGAGTAACCAGTCCCCTACGCTTTGGCGCACCCACCTTAACCCAAATTTGGAATTGACGATTGTTTTGGAATTAACGGATTATAGGTGTTTTGGGGGTATGGAGATGGAAAAGGGATAACATTGTTGGTTGAGTAGAGGGCCACATTTGTTGAAGGCGTATACCTTATTTATGATAGACTCAGTGTTGAATGACTTGAACCTTGTACTTGCTATGTTGAAGACTACATGATATGAAATTATTGCTTCAGAAGAATGATATCGGTACGTCTTGATTTCTTAATTATTGAAGACTTGTCCAAGTTTGTTTATTTCTACATTAGTTAATTATTTGAAGATAGACTTGCTTGAGGACAAGCAAGGTTCAAGTTTGTGGGATTTGATATCGCTCAAATTATACATATTTTACATCGCGATATCGGTTCTTTATTGTTGTTTATTTGAAAAAATATGAAGACTTTAGTGATTAATTGAGTTAAAATGATAAATATAGCTCCAGAGGTCTTCAGGTTAATGTTTTGGTTGTTTCTTGCTAAGTAATGGTGATATTTGAGCTTAAAGTACGTTTGGATGCAAGAAAATGAAGTTTTGCTGAGTCTGGAGTGAATCACGGTCGTGATAGGTGGTGTCCCGGTCGTAACAAATTGGCAGGGATTGATAGAATTCGAAAAGGGTTGATCACGGTCGCGATATAAGCATCGAGGTCGCGATGCTGTTTATGGATCCCGGTCGCGATAGGGGTATCGCGGTCGCTATGCGGGCTTGAACCGGTGACTTTTTGTTTAGCTATAAATACTCAAGGTGTTTAACCCTAAAGGGTGTGCAGTTTTCCAGATACGAATTAAGGAGTTCTTTGAAGACCTAAACCCTACTATTGAAGACTTGCTTGTTTTTTGCTTCTATTCAGTTAATCATAACGTTCGGTACTCATTTTTATTATCAGTTTATCATTGTAATCATGAATACTTTTAGTTTTTACTGTTTATTTGTTCTTTGCTACTTTAATATGCTTGGCTAAATCAGTTTAGTGTTTGTTTGAATGTGAAACTATAAATATTGGATTGTTCTATCTTAAGGATTTAATGTTTGTGATTGATATTAATTGTGTTTGATTAAAGATCCACTCTTATGCATGTTCTATGTTTTTAATTCAATTACATAGGTTGTTGATCATTTAATGTGAGTTAGATTTGAGATGCAATCTATGCTTCAACACTTAGGTGATCTAGACAATTAAAGAAGTGATTTCAAGTGATTGTGTCATTGATTTAATTGATAATTGAAAGACTTGTGAATTGCATGATAGTGAAATTGTTGCAAGTGATTGTGATAATTAGGACTTTATGTGAGTTTAGTCCAAAACAAATCTCATTAGTTTCTATCAAATATAGTTTAATCTCTTAAAGTGAGTTTATGTGAGTTTACCAACTTTGATTGATTAGAACTTTGTGAAAAGTCATACAACTATATTTAGAACATAGTAATCAGTAATAATTGCAAGAACAATCCATATTAGTAGTGAATCATTCAAGTGGACGCTGTTTTATTTTTATTGTTAATTCATTTCATTTTACTTCACGTTGATTGCGTGAATCGAAATACAAACCAAATCTTTAAATTGAATTCTACGATAATTATTAGTGTTAAGATCTTGATTAAACTGCTCTCTGTGGAACGAACTGGTCAATTACTTATAGATTACTGCATGACCAGGTTATAGTTGCTTGTAAGTGTGTGATAATTATTAAGTTTTTAGCTAGTTATTTTAAGGTACGATTTCACATATCTCAAATTATGGTCCCAAAGTCGGACCAAAACCTGGTTTCACAAGTTAACACATTTCAATTTTACAAAACCCTAAATCAAGCATAGATTTTGATTCGTAACTCGAAACGAGATGAATCCAAAGCCTAAAATTATGTACTCGATGAGAGGAACTCATTTATATGATTAATCAAAAACATTATCCAAATATACTTATTTTATCAATAAAGCTTCTGTCCACAAATTGATCAACCGAAATAATACGCAATCGAGCATTTCTAAGCATAATAACAAAAATACAACAACATACAAGTACTAATACATTAATATGTGATCAAAATCAGTAAAAATAGATGAAAACGAAAAAGTTAGAGTTTATGTTTATACCCTAATCGAGAATCAAGTGATATAGATGCGTAGAGAATGAAGAGTAGAATCTGATTATACAAGAAGCCCTTTGATTCAAGCTAATAAATTGATGAAGATGATGATGATGTTGATGCTAGGTGATGGTTAAAAAGAGGAGAGGAGGAGAAGAGAGAAAAAGAAATATGTTGTTAGGTTTAAAAAGAGGAGTAGTGTGAAAGAAAAGCCTAAGTAACAAATTAATCATCAAAATGACAAAACAACCCCCATGCTCCATGGGGGAGTTTCGGCTAACCCAAGGGAGAGGGATGGGTTCCCTTATCCCATCTTGAAGTGTAGTGCAATTGCTTGTGGCCCGAAAGCCCGAACGGATCCTGATTCGCGAAAACACGGTTACGCGATTAAATCTTCGGAAGAAACACGCACACACGAAAAATAAAATATAGAAATATTTTATTAACTCATATGATATAAAAACATCATAAATAAAATAGTTTGGATTCAAAAATCACAAAAGTCTGATTATTGGTTTGAAAACCGAAACGATTTACCGGATAGAATTCCAAGATACGTAGAAACGTACAAATCTAAATACGAACATATATATTCATATAACATATAATAAAGGAAATATTATTATTAAAATAATAATATAAGTCATAGAAATGACGTGGCACGAATATCAATTAACAGATGTTAAATATTAACGGAAAAAGATAACGAAAAGAGTAGGGTCGTGATAGTACCTTCCTGTTACGGAAATTTCGTCCCGAAATTTAAGCAGGTGCAAGGGTTGACTCGCCATTTGAGAAAAAATGCGGGTACTTCTGCCTCATCTGTTCTTCACGTTCCAAGTGAACTCGAGCCCGCGTCTAGCATTCCATCTAATTCGGACGATAGGAATCTTACTTTGTTTGATTTTCTTAACCTCTCAATCCATAATCTCGATAGGTTCTTCAATAAATGGAGTTGTTTACTGATGTGAAGTTCATCGATGGGAATGTTTTCATCGGCCTCATCTAAACTCTTCTTCAAATTAGATACATGAAAAACATCATGAACAACGCTAAGCTCTTGTGGCAATAAGATACGGATCCAATTCTTGCAGCAATCTCAAACAGACCAACATATCTAGGATTCAACTTTCCCCTCTTACCAAAATGTACCACACCTTTCCAAGGTGATACCTTTAACATGATACGATCACCAACTTGAAACTCTAAAGGTTTCCTTCTAACATCAGCATAACTCTTTTGCCTACTTCTTGTAGTGACCCGAACTTTTCCATGTTTATATATATTAATTGAGATTGATATTTACATGACTAAATGTTTCCAACATGTTAAGCAATCAAATTTGTTAAGACTTGATTAAATGAAATAAGTTTTATATAGATAATTGATCACCCAAGTTGACCGACGATTCACGAACGTTACAAAATTGTGAAAACTACATGTTGTGGTATATATATATATATATATATATATATATATATATATATATATATATATATATGGTTAACATGAGATTATGATGAGTAAGTATCTCACTAAGTATATTAACAATGTGTGATATACATAAGAAATGATATTACTAAGTTAAGAAACTCGAAATGATATATATAACGATTATCGTTATGATAACGTCTACTAAATACATATGTATCATATTAAGATATTGATACACTATATTTAACATGATAAAATGATATTTAAATATATCATTAAGTGTGTTAACAATGAACTACATATGTAAAAACAAGACTACTAACTCAAGAATTACGAAACGAGACTTATATGTAACGATTATCGTTGTAACGATATTTTAATGTATGTATCATATTAAGAGATATTCATACATCATTATATCATGATAATATAATAATTTAACATCTAATTTGATATAATAAACATTGGGTTAACAACATTAATTGAGATCGTTAACTTAAAGGTTTCAAAACAACACTTACATGTAACGACTAACGAAGACTTAACGAATCCATTAGAATGTATATACATGTTGTATTTTGATATGTATTCTTACACTTTTGAAAGACTTCAAGACACATATCAAATTACTTCTACTTAACAAAAATGCTTACAATTACATCCTCATTCAGTTTCATCAACAATTCTACTCGTATGCACCCGTATTCGTACTCGTATAATACACAGCTTTTAGATGTATGTTCTATTGGTATATACACTACAATTATCAGCTCTTAGCAGCCCATGTAAGTCATCTAACACATGTGGGAACCATCATTTAGCAACTAGCATGAAATATCTCATAAAATTACAAAAATATTAGTAATCATTCATGACTTATTTACATGAAAACAAAATTACATATCCTTTATATCTAATCCATATACCAACGACCAAAAACACCTACAAACACTTTCATTCTTCAATTTTCTTCATCTAATTGATCTCTCTCAAGTCCCATCTTCAAGTTCTAAGTGTTCTTCATAAATTCCATAAGTATAGTTTCATAAAAATCAAGAATACTTCCAAGTTTGCAAGTCTACTTCCAAGCTTTCTAATCCATTCCAAGTAATCATCTAAGATCAAGGAACCTTTGTTACTTACAGTAGGTTATCTTTCTAATTCAAGGTAATATTCATATTCAAACTTTGATTCAATTTCTACAACTATAACAATCTTATTTCGAGTGAAAATCTTACTTGAACTGTTTTCGTGTCATGATTCTGCTTCAAGAACTTTCAAGCCATCCAAGGATCCTTTGAAGCTAGATCCATTTTTATCATTTCCAGTAGTTTTATCCAGAAAACTTGAGGTAGTAATGATGTTCATAACATCATTCGATTTATACATATAAAACTATCTTATTCGAAGGTTTAAACTTGTAATCACTAGAACATAGTTTAGTTAATTCTAAACTTGTTCGCAAACAAAAGTTAATCCTTCTAACTTGACTTTTAAAATCAACTAAACACATGTTATATATCTATATGATATGCTAACTTAATGATTTAAAACCTGAAAACACGATGAACACCATAAAATCGGATATACGCCGTCGTAGTGAAACCGGGGGCTGTTTTGGTTTGGATAATTAAAAACTATGATAAACTTTGATTTAAAAGTTGTTCTTCTGGGAAAATGATTTTTCATATGAACATGAAACTATATCCAAAAATCTTGATTAAACTCAAAGTGAAAGTATGTTTTTCAAAATGGTCATCAAGATGTCGTTCTTTCGACAGAAATGACTACCTCTTTAGTAATTGACATGTAACATAAATTTTGGACTATAAACCTATACTTTTTCTGTTTGGATTCTTAAATTAGAGTTCAATATGAAACCATAGCAATTTGATTTACTCAAAACGGATTTAAAATGAAGAAGTTATGGGTAAAACAAGATTGGATATTTTTGATCTTTTTAGCTACGGGAAATGTTTAACAAATCTATACAAATCATATCCTAGCTAACTTATATTGTATTATACATATATTATACATATATTATGTAATCTTGGGATACCATAGACACGTATGCAAATGTTTTGACATATCATATCGACCCATGTATATATATTATTTGGAACAACCATAGACACTCTATATGCAGTAATATTGGAGTTAGCTATACATGGTTGAGGTTGATTCCAAAAATATATATACTTTGAGTTGTGATCTAGCCTGAGACGTGTATATACTGGGTCTTGGATTGATTCAAGATAATATATATCGATTTATTTCTGTACATCTAACTGTGGACAACTAGTTGTAGGTTACTAACGAGGACAGCTGACTTAATACACTCAAATCTTTAAAAACATTATAAAAATGGTTGTAATTATATTTTGATCATACTTTGAAATATATGTACATATTTGTATAGGTTCGTGAATCAATCCGTGGCCAAGTCTTATTTTCGAGGAAGGAAATATCTGTGAAAGTGAGTTATAGTCCCACTTTTAAAATCTAATATTTTTGAGATGAGAATACATGCAGGTTTTATAAATGATTTACAAAATAGACACAAGTACGTGAAACTACATTCTATGGTTGAATTATCGAAATCGAATATGCCCCTTTTTATTAAGTCTGGTAATCTAAGAATTAGGGAACAGACACCCTAATTGACGCGAATCCTAAAGATAGATCTATTGGGCCTAACAAACCCCATCCAAATTACCGGATGCTTTAGTACTTCGAAATTTATATCATATCCGAAGGGTGTCCCGGAATGATGGGGATATTCTTATATATGCATCTTGTTAATGTCGGTTACCAGGTGTTCACCATATGAATGATTTTTATCTCTATGTATGGGATGTGTATTGAAATATGAAATCTTGTGGTCTATTGTTACGATTTGATATATATAGGTTAAATCTATAACTCACTAACATTTTTGTTGACGTTTAAAACATGCTTATTCTCATGTGAATACTAAGAGCTTCCGCTATTTCATACTAAAATAAGGACAAGATTTAGAGTCCATGTTTGTATGATATTGTGTAAAAACTGCATTCAAGAAATATATGTCGATGTAATATATTTATATTGTAAACCATTATGTAATGGTCGTGTGTAAACAGTATATTTTAGATTATCATTATTTAATAATCTACGTAATGTTTTTAAAACCTTTATTGATAAAATAAAGGTTATGGTTGTTTTAAAAATGAATGCAGTCTTTGAAAAACGTCTCATATAGAGGTCAAAACCTCGTAACAAAATCAATTAATATGGAACGGTTATAATCAATATGAACGGGACATTTCAGTTGGTATCAGAGCTGGTATAACACCGTCCATGTGTGGCGGGTTAGTCGTAAAGGAGGTTCTCACAGTGTTACCTATGACGAAGCATTGGCTCTTACTCCTTGCGATCTCTTACGAGAGTTGGCAGTAGCCGAGAGGCAGGCCCTAAAATCAGTATCTAAGGTACACTCAGTGGTCACCAGGCAGTTAGCTGGGAAAGGGCTGGGTGGGACGGTGGTTGTCCCCACTGTAATTTCAGTTGGTATCCGAGCGTTCGTCTTAGAGAACCAGAAAATTTGCATTAGTGTGTCTTATCGAGTTTGTTAGGATGCATTAGTGAGTCTGGACTTCGACCGTGTTTTCTTTAAAAATGATTGCTTAACATTTTTGTTGGAAACTATATATTATTAACATGTAAATATTATGTGATATATTAATCTCTTAACATGTTTGATATTGTGTGATAGATGTCTACCTCTAGCACAAATCCCATTGACTCACCTAATAATAACGAAGAGTCGAATATATATTGGCAAGATTCACAAGTTCCCGAAGAACCGGAAGAAGAGGAAACGGAACCGAAAGAAGAGGAACCGGAAGAAGAGGAACCAGAAGAAGAGGAACCGGAAGAAGAAGGGGTTCTGGAGGGGGGAATAGTCGGAACCACAGAAAACCGGTCAAATAAAAGAAAATCCTCAACCAATGGACCAAAGTTAATAATGGTCAATGGTGTTTCCGCTAAGGAAGCAAAATATTGGGAAAATTACCAATTTTCCGATGAATCGGATCCTGATGAGGATTCCGATGATGTTATAGAAATTACCCCGACCCAATTTAATGAGGCAAAAGAAAATAATAAGGGAAAAGGCATCAAAATAGAGAAATCTGATTCCGACCCCGATGAACTTTATATGTACCGTCAACACCCTTATTTTCAATATCGTGACAATAACCCGGGAACCTCTAAACCACCAGGTTTTTCTAAACCAATGTGGAAAATGACGAATCATATTAGAGGAAATCATATATCCCTAGAAGATTAGGAAAAAGAACCAAGTCCGAAGAAGAAGAAACCAGTGATTCAGATTAGAGGGGTGTGAGCATGTTGTGTAATAAATGTATTGTAGTATGCTTGTACTTTTATGTTCTATGTAAAAATTGCTTGTATTGTTTATTATTACGAATCTAATCCTTGTTTATTTTACAGTATAAAAACAAAATGGACGTTAAGGGTAGACAACCGAATATTTTAGAAGACCTACCAGAGGATATGATTGAGGAAATCTTGTCTAGAGTCGGTCAGAATTCATCAGCACATTTAGTTATGGCGAAATTAACTTGTTAAACATTTGAAAGACTTTCCAGAAATGCCTTAGTTTATAAAAGACTTTCCTTTGATAGGTGGGGTATGTCACATTGGGGAGACTTTAAGTTACGCCGTGTTTTCTTTAAAGCGTTAAATGCGGGGAACCCAAATGCAATTTTACGCTACAGGTTATGAACCTATTTTGACTCAACATATCCCAACATAGGATTTCATGAATTAGAAAGAGCTTCTAACATGCAACATAAAGAAGCATGTTATGCTTACGGGTTAGTAATGTTCGCTTCTTACCAAAGTGAGAAAAAGAACATCGGATTGCAGCTTTTAAATAAAACTTTCACACAAGTGACGGATTTAGTAGTTGGGGTGAGAAACAAGGTTTTTAGATTATTACGGGGCTGTTGGACATTACGAAACCCTCGTCCTTTTGACGACATTACAACATGCTGCCTAGCCAATGGTCATAACGGTTATTTTCCACAAGACCAAGGATGGGAAGTTGTGACGATCGCTCCAAATCCATATGGACGAACACGTCATTCATTGATTTCATTACGAGGTATTTGACCTCTATATGATATGTTTTGTAAACATTGCATTCTTTTGAAAAGGCACACCATAAATGAATATTTAAATCAAAGGTTTTCGACATCTGATGATTTCTACATATAGACAATCACCATAAATAATAGTTTACAACAGCATTTCTGTTGACAATGCAGTCAAAATAAGATACATGGTGATGATTTGGTAAATGCAACGTCTCCTTGAAAAATATGTCATGTAAGACTCCATGCACATAGCTTGTTTAACATCTAAGCAAACTGTGGAAGACTTCTAGGAAACCTAAGAATAAACATGCTAACAAGTGTCAACACAAAGGTTGGTGAGTTCATAGTTTTAATGTTGCGCATAATTTGTATATAAAGGTGGATCACAAGATTTTAGTTGTTCAATCCAGAAACGTTTATCAAAATATTCTACGAAATTGAGCACCCTGGTAACTAAACTTAACGTATATATAATTTATACCCTTTGTATAATCATCTTAATAATACACGCAAACCAACGTGTACGCTTCTCAAATAGCATACGTCCGTTAAAAGGCTAGTGCTCTAGCTCGGACGGGGATATTAAGCCCTATGGATCCATATACTACTACTCGTGCCCACCAGTTCTTATAACCGTCAGTTACTAGTTACCAAAGCTAAGGGATTTTCGGTTCAAACTCAGTGTAGAATTTAGTATGTACTTGTATCCATTGTGTTTAAAATAAAGTGTATGTATTCTCAGCCCAAAAATATATATTGCAAAAGCAATTAAAAAGGGAGCAAATGAAACTCACCTTAGCAGCATATAAAGTCGTTCACCAAAATGTGATCGAAACATGGATTACCAAATAACCGTAGATCTCAACATATCAATATTGAGATTCAATATTGTAGAAAAGTACGTAGACGTAACGGAGATGATAACACTAGGTTTGACTTGCAAATAATACCCATGAATATTACCCATAACCTCCTTGGCAATAACCCATAATTTTCTTAGCTTTATCCCGCTCATAAAACTATTTTAAAAGTGACACGCTCATGACCTCGTCGTAGTATTTTATGTATAATACTAATAATAATACAAATACTACTAATAATAATAAGATTAATAATAATATTAATCTTAATAATAATAATAATAATTAATAAATATAATACGGAGTAATTTTTAATTCAAAACAGAGCAGATATCTCGAGCTTTTATAGGTGTGGCCTGTCCAGGACTGCCATGCGATCGCATGGCCTCCAAGACCATTTCCCATGCGATCGCATGGGATGGATTTCCAGCTCATGATGTTTTAACTTCTAGTTTGTCGACATATTTTTTAATTATAAATATAATATATTTAATTTATATAATTAATTATATATTATATTAAATTCACATGCATAGTTGACTTGTAATTTTCGTTCTGATAAGTCGTACGTCGTCACTCGACTTATGTCCCGGTTCCAGTTTTTCGAACGTCCTATCGTATACTGAGAAAACTTGTACTTTACATTTCGTGAATCGTACCTTTGTCAAAATATAGTCTTAAATCATCCATAAACTATACCACTGTAGCAAAGTTACTGTAGCAAAGTCAATTTTTACAGTAGTAATTCAATGTAGCAAAGTCAATTTTTACTGTAGTAATTCACTGTAGCAAAGTCAATTTCACTGTAGCAAATAGTGATTTTCGAAAACACTGTAGCATTTTGGGTACTGTAGCAATTTGAAAATATTACTATCGTTTACTAAATAACTTGAAATTATATATATGTATATATCTTTTTAATATACATAAATCAGTTTTTAAATACACATTGGAAGTTATTTATAAATAAATTTTAATAATAAATGTTTCAACTTATCATATATATTCAAATAGATATTTAAATCAATAAGTTTAATGTACGGTATCAAATAATTAATACATTGTTACCTTTTCAAGTTATAGTATATATGTATCTATTTACATATAATTGTTCGCGAATTGTCGAAAACAACCGAAGGGTATTTAAATATATAAAAGTAGTTCAAAAATTTTGAGATTCAGTTTTACAGACTTTGCTTATCGTGTCGGAAATGTTAATCATACAAAGATTAAGTTTAAATTTGGTCAGAAATTTTCGGGTCATCACAGTACCTACCCGTTAAAGAAATTTCGTCCCGAAATTTGAGTGAGGTCGTCATGGCTAACAATAAAAATGTTTTAATGACGAATATGAGTTCATAATAAAGTTTTATCTATGTTTGAATAATATGGATAAAATAATCCAATTACTCGAAGTGTATGAGAGAAGTTATCGTAATCAAGTGAAATGGAGAATAGAGATGCGTCTTATCTCTTGATGTAGTAACGATTGATTTCCGGATTTTAAGGAATAGAAAATCTTCATAATTTAAATAAGATTTGATTTTTCGGAATTTGCGGAAATTAGAATTTTCTTTGATTAAATCCGTAATCTGCCTCTATTGCTGCGTCTGATATTTTGCTATAAATTGACCTCTTCCGTTTCATTTATTTTCAACACTCCTATAATCTTCTTTCTTATTTCATACATCCCAATAGATTGTGAAAATGCTTAATCCATTTCTGATTCTTGATATTTTCCTGGCTATCGTATCCTTCATTCTTCTTTTTCATCTGCCACAAGAGGAAGTTATTTTCTTCTACTATTACCTTGGGGTTATAGTGTTTTTCATTCTCACGTGTCTTTATATTGCTATACGCATTGATATACACGGTTTGAAATTTCGGGGTTGTTATCGGGCTTTATATTCTCCATTATATTTCGGAGCTTCATGCTTTCGTTTTCTCTTCCTGACCTTAAGTCAAGCGGATAATGGTCCAGAATTCGTAGGTATGAAGTTTCAGATGAACATAACTAATGTTCTAAGAAAGAAATGGTAATAGCACAATCTGACTTGTCAAATTACCAGAATACCTCGAAAAAGACCGAATCATTAAGAAAATATTTTCTTGATATTTTTAGAGATTATATAGAATGAAAGAGTTATGTAATATGGTTCATGATGAGGGTATGATATGTGAACCTTTATCACGTTCCATTAGAAACTCAGCATGACTTACTGTAATATAATCACGTTGATCAAGTGTCATTATATTATATTAGCTCATGCTTCAATTCCCAACATTACTTCAAAACATTTATACTTTAAACTTGAAAGTTTCAGAATTTAGAAACTAAAATAGTTTCTTTTATGGTGTAACACAGATATCGTAAAGAGAAAATTGATTTTCGATAAGAATGATTATGAAATTATCTCCAGAAATATGGAGGATATTTATAATGAAAGATACGATGATATCTTAGAATTTCTAATATCAGAGGATGATGAAGAATATTGTCCGCAAGGGTTTAGATTCGGAAGCAAGGTATTCGTTAATGGCTTCAGCAGATACTGAATCATTTGGATTCTTTGAAGACAGGTTTCGTCCTTGTGATTTATCCACAGCCTCTTTCATACTTTGCTCAATCCGTTTTCCAGTTCCAAACTCTCTCTTTTTCTCAGCTTTACTACCATACTATTCTTTATCATCAAACTTTTGACTGTTAAGGTCGTTTACAGTTTTTGCTGCTTCATCAACATTTTTCCAAAATTCGGAGAACTAGTTTCGTAGTTTGGGGTGTTTTTCGGAAACTTCACATTCGAAGTATGTAAGTCCAGGAGGTAGACGTTATATGTACACATATAACTGTTGGCGTAGACGTGCTACAAGATTTCAAAATACTAATTGCGAATTCCCGATAGTTGGTATGGCAATTGCCTTTACAAGATGTGGATGAGTACATGATACGGTTTCAATGAGTATAAGGATTTTTCAGAAGGTCAAAGATCAATGAAGTTGTTGGTAAATTTACTGCTAATGTGGTGGAACATGAAAGGTTCCCCAGTAACGAAAACGTATATGCCAAAATTACAAGTCTGAAAGGTCGTCATTGACTGGTTGATAATACTGGATACTTTGAAAAGAATTTGCAAGGTTATTTTCGGTAAAAACAATGCTAAAGGATCTTGCATAGTTTTGAAGTCAAAGTATAGCTTTGAAATATGTAGATATCTAAGAATGATGTCACCGGTTCAGAGTTATGGCTTGGATTCTGATCCGTCGATATCAGAATATGTGATTGAATTTGTATGAAATGATTGTGTATCATTGTGAAGATAGTAAGTATAGTTAATGATTTTTGAATAAAAATTGAAGAATGTACAGTGTAACATATTAATTATGAACTTAAATATTTCTCGAGTAGTACCTACCCGTTAAAGATTTCACAATTAATACTTTGTAGAAAAGAAATTTTTTTTTATTACCGTCTTTATGAAAATATATGTATGTATATTTTTTTTCAAATCTAATATAGATTTAATGAGTTAATATCATATTAAGCTCATTTGATTTTCGACTTGACTTAGAAATGATTAATCTCTAAAACATTAAAGATTACATAATCTTTGCGGAGTATTTCGCTAATGTAATCGATACTCCATTATTTATTCTTATTTCTCGGTGAAGGATGTTGATGCTTGTGGAATCTTTGTGAACCTTACAAGGCACAGATGATGTTTTCTGAAAAGTTTCGAGTACATCGAAAATGAAAATGTAAAATCAATTATGTAATTGAATAATACACTTGGTTTATTATGAAATGGAATTCATTAAGTTGAAACATAGATTGTAGTTAACAATGGTTAAGTTGTTAAGGAAGGATGTACATCATTGCATATTAGTAATATGAACTAACCGAGTAGTACCTACCAGTTAAGATTCATACGTAATAGCTTAGTACGAAAAGATTTATTTTGATTTCAAAATTTACATATATTAAATATACATAAAATTTCTTCAGTGGAAATAAGTTAATACTTCATCGGTTATTGTTGCTGGTGTTTCTTGGTAACTACGATGCGTATGACATTGATGTTCAAGGTACATATTGTAATGTTGAGGCTTGCGGTGCGGATGTTGTTGGTGGTGGTAATGGTACTGTTGGTGTTGTTGTCGGTGGTACTGTTGATGCCGAAGATTCTGCTGGTGCTTGTAACCTTTGCACCATATTCTCTAAAGCCACTACCCGAGCGCGAAGCTCGTTGACTTCTTCTACTACACCGGGATGATTGGCGGTTCGGACGAGCGGATGAATAAGATCCAGAATTTGAGAGAGTATATGATCATGACGAGATATTCTGGAGATGATAGAGAAAATGGTATTATGAATAGGTTCGCCGGTAAGTGCTTCAAGTTCTTCGCCAAGAGGGCAATGGGGTGGATGGAAGGGATCGCCTTCTTCTTGTCTCCAATAATTAAGTAGGCTACGAACCCATCCCCAATTCATCCAGAATAGATGATGGCTAATTTGTTGATCCATTCCGGTTACACTGTATTCGGAATTCAGGTGAATATCCATATCGGAATAGCTGTCAGAGTTTAAGGAATTTGAACTAGATACGGGATCCATCTTGTATAATTAGGGAGATGATTTTTTTTATATGAATTAGATTATAGAATGTAATTTGGTATTCTTCAATACATAATTTACATATGTATATATAATACCAAATTCCATAAATCACGGAGAAATTTTCGGAAGATGTCAGGAAAAGTTTACAGTAACAGATACGCTAAGATATGAATTTTGTCTATACGCTATTCATGCAATCAATGCAGTAAAACGTGTCTAGACTAGGAATGATAAGCAGGTAATTTCCGACGAAAAATGATAAGCAAAACTTTTGACATGCAGACACGGTCGAAGTCCAGACTTACTAATGCATCCTAACAACTATCAGTTAGACACACTCATGCAAGACCTGGTTCACTAGGACCAACGCTTTGATGCCAACTGTGACGATCGCTCCAAATCCATATGGACGAACACGTCATTCATTGATTTCATTGCGAGGTATTTGACCTCTATATGATACGTTTTGTAAACATTGCATTCTTTTGAAAAGGCACACCATAAATGAATATTTAAATCAAAGGTTTTCGACATCTGATGATTTCTACATATAGACAATCACCATAAATAATAGTTTACAACAGCATTTCTGTTGACAATGCAGTCAAAATAAGATACATGGTGATGATTTGGTAAATGCAACGTCTCCTTGAAAAATATGTCATGTAAGACTCCATGCACATAGCTTGTTTAACATCTAAGCAAACAGCGGAAGACTTCTAGGAAACCTGAGAATAAACATGCTAACAAGTGTCAACACAAAGGTTGGTGAGTTCATAGTTTTAATGTTGCGCATAATTTGTATATAAAGGTGGATCACAAGATTTCAGTTGTTCAATCCAGAAACGTTTATCAAAATATTCTATGAAATTGAGCACCCTGGTAACTAAACTTAACGTATATATAATTTATACCCTTTGTATAATCATCTTAATAATACACGCAAACCAACGTGTACGCTTCTCAAATAGCATACGTCCATTAAAAGGCTAGTGCTCTAGCTCGGACGGGGATATCAAGCCCTATGGATCCATATACTACTACTCGCGCCCACCAGTTCTTATAACCGGCAGTTACTAGTTACCAAAGCTAAGGGATTTTCGGTTCAAACTCAGTGTAGAATTTAGTATGTACTTGTATCCATTGTGTTTAAAATAAAGTGCATGTATTCTCAGCCCAAAAATATATATTGCAAAAGCAATTAAAAAGGGAACAAATGAAACTCACCTTAGCAGCATATAAAGTCGTTCACCAAAATGTGATCGAAACACGGATTACCAAATAACCGTAGATCTCAACATATCAATATTGAGATTCAATATTGTAGAAAAGTACGTAGACGTAACGGAGATGATAACACTAGGTTTGACTTGCAAATAATACCCATGAATATTACCCATAACCTCCTTGGCAATAACCCATAATTTCCTTAGCTTTATCCCGCTCATAAAACTATTTTGAAAGTGACACGCTCATGACCTCGTCGTAGTATTTTATGTATAATACTAATAATAATACAAATACTACTAATAATAATAAGATTAATAATAATATTAATCTTAATAATAATAATAATAATAATTAATAAATATAATACGGAGTAATTTTTAATTCAAAACAGAGCAGATATCTCGATCTTTTATAGGTGTGGCCTGTCCAGGACTGCCATGCGATCGCATGGCCTCCAAGACCATTTCCCATGCGATCGCATGGGATGGATTTCCAGCTCATGATCTTTTAACTTCTAGTTTGTCGACATATTTTTTAATTATAAATATAATATATTTAATTTATATAATTAATTATATATTATATTAAATTCACATGCATAGTTGACTTGTAATTTTCATTCCGATAAGTCGTATGTCGTCACTCGACTTATGTCCCGGTTCCGGTTTTTCGAACGTCCTATCGTATACTGAGAAAACTTGTATTTTACGTTTCGTGAATCGTACCTTTGTCAAAATATAGTCTTAAATCATCCATAAACTATACCACTGTAGCAAAGTTACTGTAGCAAAGTCAATTTTTACAGTAGCAATTCACTGTAGCAAAGTCAATTTTTACAGTAGCAATTCACTGTAGCAAAGTCAATTTTTACTGTAGCAAATAGTGATTTTCGAAAACACTGTAGCATTTTGGGTACTGTAGCAATTTGAAAATGTTACTATCGTTTACTAAATAACTTGAAATTATATATATGTATATATCTTTTTAATATACATAAATCAGTTTTTAAATACACATTGGAAGTTATTTATAAATAAATTTTAATAATGAATGTTTCAACTTATCATATATATTCAAATAGATATTTAAACCAATAAGTTTAATGTACGGTATCAAATAATTAATACATTGTTACCTTTTCAAGTTATAGTATATATGTATCTATTTACATATAATTGTTCGCGAATCGTCGAAAACAACCGAAGGGTATTTAAATATATAAAAGTAGTTCAAAAATTTTGAGATTCAGTTTTACAGACTTTGCTTATCGTGTCGGAAATGTTAATCATACAAAGATTAAGTTTAAATTTGGTTAGAAATTTTCGGGTCATCACAGAAGTCGTCTTAGTAAAACCAGAATGCATGACTTGTTTCTGGACTTATGAATTACGTGTCTTTATTTCCTTTGCTGAACAATTTGCGTATTAACTAGATTTATCTTCAAAACTGTCCTGTATCATAGTGTACTATATTTCATGTTATATGTAATACAGCGAAGTTGTAAGTTTGAAGAATATTTGTATGTGATATATTATTATAATCAGTTTTTCATATGGAATTGTAGTAGTTGAATTGTATATTAGCTACTAAATATGAACTTAACGGGTAGGTAGTACCCGAATTTAAACTTATAAAACGTTAACATGAAGAAAAAGCTTTTATAAATGAGTTCATATTATGCTACAAGATACTATTGATGAAAGGACCCGTTCATATACATTATAAACGATTCACAATAGTTGATTACATTGCGAGGTATTTGACCTCTATATGATACATTACACAAACATTGCATTCGTTTTTAAAAGACAATCTTTCTTTACATCGAAAATTGACAGGCATGCATACCATTTCATAATATCCACTATCCAACTATAAATTGATTTAATAATAATCTTTGATGAACTCAATGACTCGAATGCAACGTTCTTCGAAATATGCTATGAAAGACTCCAAGTAATATCTTTAAAATGAGCAAATGCACAGCGGAAGATTTCTTTAACACCTGAGAATAAACATGCTTTAAAGTGTCAACCAAAAGGTTGGTGAGTTCATTAGTTTATCATAATCATTTATTTCCATCATTTTAATTAACCACAAGAATTTCATTTCCAGTTCTCATAAATATACGTCCCATGCATAGAGACAAAAATAATCATTCATATGGTGAACACCTGGTAACCGACATTAACTAGATACATATAAGAATATCCCCTATCATTCTGGGATCCTCCTTCAGACATGATATACATTTCGAAGTACTAAAGCATCCGGTACTTTGGATGGGGTTTGTTAGGCCCAATAGATCTATCTTTAGGATTCGCGTCAATTAGGGTGTCTGTTCCCTAATTCTTAGATTACCAGACTTTAATAAAAAGGGGTATATTCGATTTCGATAATTCAATCATAGAATGTAGTTTCAATTACTTGTGTCTATTTCGTCAAACATTTATAAAAGCGCATGTATTCTCAGTCCCAAAAATATAAAGGGTAAAAAGGTAAATGAAACTCACCATACTGTATTTCGTAGTAAAAATACATATAACGTCATTGAACAAGTGCAAGGTTGGCCTCGAATTCACGAACCTAAATTAATTATATATATTTATGTGTTGGTCAATATTTGTCTAACAAATTAGGTCAAGTCATAGTGTACCACAATCCTAATGCTCGAGACTAATATGCAAAAGTCAACAAAAGTAATTTTGACTCAAAATAATTTCCAAAAATCTATACATGATTAATATATAGTTTAAATATCGTCGTTTTATATTTTTAAATATTTTTAAAAGATTTAATAGAGTAAATAATATAATTTATTTATTAATAAATAAAGTTTTATATTAAATTTATATAATAAAATATACTTTTATATATATTAAGTAATAAAATTTATAGGGTTCATTTAATATCATAAAGATAATATGATAGGTATTATTAAAGTAAGTTATTACACATAGTAAAATATGTTTGTATCACATATTTATTTGATAAAATAATATCTATAATGTTAGTAAGTAAAAGTTGTATTATTTTGTAATAATAATTATTATTATAAAAATATCAATATTTATAATTACCAAGATGACATTATGATAAAACGATAATTCTAATTATGATAACTTTAATATTTACAATAATTTTTAATAATCTCTTTAAAATAATAATTCTATTTAAAATAATAATAATAATGATATTTTATAGTAACAATGACATTTCTATTAAAATGATAATTTTTGTTAAAATGATAGTTTTAATACTAACGATACTTTTAATAATAATAGTAATGATAAAAATAATAAGAATGATAATTTTATCTAAATCAATATCATATAATATTTTAATTTCATCATGATACTCTTACCCATTATTTCCTAATCGTTTCGTTTAATAGCTTTTAATCGTCTTTTATATCGTGTTCATAATAATGATAATAATAGTAATCAAAATAATTAGGTGTTACAAATATTTGTTTTAATTACACTAATATTAATAATGATAGTTACTATGACATTATTAACGATAATACTAATAATTATCTTAATGATAATATAGTAATAATAATAATAACAATAACAATAACAATAACCATTTTTAAATAATGATATATATTAATATTAATAATTATAATAATAATAATAATTGGATAATAATAATAATACTAGTTATAACTTTAACGATAATAACGATAGTAATAATAAAATAAAATAAAAATAACATTTTTTAATGATAAATCCCTTTTATTGATAAAGATGATAATAATGATAATAATAAGATAAAACTAGAACGACGATAAAAACGACGATAATAATAATCATTTTTTAATAAAAATATTAAAGAATTCAATTGATTATAACTTCTAATCCGTTCATCGAAACCATTCGATATCTAAAGGAAAAGTTCTTAATTTTTCGCTAGCTTTCCAAGGACATGCATATCTTATACCTTATCTCAACCGCAAGTGTAACTAATTCAAGATTCAACCTAACCTGTCTAAGGGCAATATCAAAAGTACAAGCATGCATAATCCTAAATACTCGAGCACTAGTCAGGGATACACTATTAGTATGTAAAAGTTAAATTATGAGTACTCACGTATCAATATTGAGATTCAATATTGCAGGAAAGGTACGTAGACGCAACGGAAATGATAAACACTATATTAACCTCACAAGCATACCCATGAACCATACTCAATCACCTCCATAGCTATAACCCATAATTTCCTTAATCCTATCCCACTCGAAAAACAACTTCGAAATCACTCGGACAGCACTCCGTCGTAATATTTTATGTATACTAATAATATCTTAAAATAATACGGAGTAAATATATATATGTAAATCGATTGAGAGAGTTTAGAGAAAAATATTTTCAAGTTTCTATGAAATAATGAAACCTATTGAATTCTATTTATAATAGATTTTTGAATTATTAAAGTGAATTATTAAAGTATGAATTATTAAAGTGAATTATTAAAGTGAATTATTAAAGTATGAATTATTAAAGTGAATTATTAAAGTTAAAGTAAAGTAAAAATAAAATAAAGGTAAAGTTTAAGTATAGTAAAAGTATAAAACTATGTACGTATAATACGCGTATAAATATATATAATATTATTTTAAATCGTTATATATACTTAATAAAATAAAATATAAATATCGTTATCTTTATCATACTAGTTAAGTAATGAGTTGTCAAAAGTGGTTCTAGATATTTATATACGTTTTAATAATAAAGTTCTTTTTAAACTGAAAACGTTTTTGTACGTTTGAAACTAAATAGATCAATCGAGTCTTTATGAGATTCAATCTTCCACTATCCTTTGTCTAGTTCTCAATTATTCACAATTTATTCTTATTTATAAATCACTTTACCATTTTCTGAATATTGTTAAAATGGAAAGATTTCTCAAATCAACGTGGGCCTTTCAACAGACACTTGTAATCATAATTCAATATATCTGATAATTCAATCATTTGATCTTATCTTCTAATTCCATTGATAAACATTTTGAAACAGATACAATCATATAAAGTATTTAATCTAATATTTTTGTTTACATTTCAAGTTATAATATATACACATATGCATATATAATCATATTCGTTTAATGGTTCGTGAATCGTTGGAACTTGGTCGAGGTTGAATGAATGTATGAACATAGTTTAATATTCTTGAAATTTAACTTAACAAATATTGCTTATCGTGTCGGAAACATATAAAGATTAAAGTTTAAATTTGGTTGGAAATTTCCGGGTTGTCACAGTACCTACCCGTTAAAGAAATTTCGTCCCGAAATTTGCGTGGAAAGGTCGTGAATGATAATAAGTATGTTTTCATGATGCATACGGGCTGAAAATTAGAGTTTTATCATCAGCGAATAATTTGGATAAACAATCTATTTATATGAAGAGTACGAATGAAGCTAACATAGAAGAGTGAAATGAGTAAGTGTAGATTCATCTTATCATTTGACGTAGATATGATTGATTCCCAGATTTCAAGGGATTTGAAGAAAATCTTCTTAATAAGATTTGACTCTCCGGTAATCAAGGGAATTAGGATCCGCTTTAAATGCGATCGTCCATTTTAATTGTTCTGTCAGAGATTTTCTTATAAATTCACCTCCTTCGTTTCCTTACAACTCACACCTTCTGTTGATGCATTTTATGCAAGTCCCTAGACATCTACCCACGTCCATTGCAGGTACAACAGTTTACAGGCCACCATGATTGCTCGTTATTATCCTATCCGTGTTTGTATGTGGTTACAGGAAGTACAGGAATGAGATTTAGATGTTTGATTATGTTAGACTTAGTCAGACGTACGAGTGAAGCCTCACTAGTACGGCTGACAGGCTCATACGCACGGTTGATGCTAAGCTAAGTCACAATTACAACCTAAATGAGAAGACACGAGTGAGTGATCACCCGTACGGCTGATGAAGCCAACTCGTACGTGTGATGAATGAATCGTATGGGTGAGTCAACAGCAGAGGTATATAAAGTCTTATGTTCTTCATTTTAGGTTAAGCCTCTCATTTGTTACACACACTCATATCTAGTGAGCTCCTCCGATTCTCTCTCAGTCCAAATCACCCAGGTGGTGAATAATAGCTCTAGGTGTTGATCTAATCATACTTGATTTAGTTGTGGTTTGACTAAATTAATAAAAAAAACTTAACCTATTCACTAGAGGGTTTGATTCACTTATTCCGCCATTGTGTGAGTTAAATCTGTTGATTTCTAAGTTCCTAGTCATGTTTCATCTCCTTCTATTCTTTCCCCCTCAACTCATATTTTAAAGTATTCATCAATATGCTCCATCCAGTTCTGATTCTCGATATACTTCTAACTTTCATATCGGTCATTCTTCTTTTTCATCTACCGCAGGAAGAATCTATTTACTTCTACTATACTCTTGGGTTTATAGTGTTTCAAGTTCTCTCGTGTCTTTATATTGCTATATACATCGATATATATGGTTTATAATTTCTGGTTTATCGTTGGGCTTTATATGTTCCCTTATATTTCAAAGTCTCTGCTTCTGTCTTCTATAATCATTATCATTCACATTTAATGCTCTCTTTTATTTGCTGCAATTTATACCCCAATTTCTATTTCGGAGTTTTTTTCCTTTCGTTTCTTCTTCTTGCGATTAAGCACCGCTTGTAATGGTCCAGAATTCACAGATATGAATTTCGGAATGAACATTGTTAATGTTCTAGGAAGGAAATTGTGATGGCACGATATTGACTTGTCAAATCACTAGAATACCCTGAAAAAGGCCGAATCATCAAGAAATATTTTCTTGATATTTTAGAGGTTAAATAGAATACAAGAGTCGTATAACATGGCACATGATGATGTTATTATCTGTGAATCATCACGTTCCATTTAGAAACTCAGCATGACTTACTGTAATATAATCACATTGATCAAGTGTCATTATATTATACTAATTCATGCTTCAGTTCCCAACACTACTTCAAAATATTCCTATTTTAAACTTTAATGTTTCAGAATTTAGAAACTAAAATAGTTTCTTTTATGATGTAATACAGATAGCGCGAAGAGGTAAATGATTTCAAATAAGAAAAATTAAGAAAATATCTTCAGAAATATGGAGGATATTTATAATGAAAGATATGATGATATTTTAGAATTTCTAATATCAGAGAATGATGAAGAATATTGTCCGCAGGTGTTTAGAGTCAGGAGCAAGGTATTCGTTAATGACTTCAGTAGGTACTGAATCATTTGGATCCTTTGAAGTTAGGTTCAGTCTTTGTAATTTGTCCACAGCCTCCTTCCTACTTTGCTCAATCCGTTTTCCAGTTCCAAAACTTCTCTTTTTCTGCGCTTTGCCAGCACACTTCATCATTATCATCCAGCTTTTACCGTTTAAAGTCGTTTATAGTTTTTGCTGCTTCATCAGCATTTTTTTTTCCATTTTCGGAGAACCAATTCGTAGTTCGGAGTGTTTTTCAGAAACTTCACATTCAAATTAAGTCCAGAAAATAGACGTTATATATACACATATAACTGTTGGCATAGACATGCTGCGAGATTTCAAAATACTGATTGCTAATTCCCAATGATTCGTATGGCAATTCTCATTACAAGATACGAATGAGTAAATGATGGGGTTTCAATAAATAATTATAATGACTTTTTGGAGAGGCTAAAGTCAAAGGGTAATGAAGTTGTTGGTACATCTGCTAATAATGTGGTGGAATGTAAAAGGTTCTCTGGTAACGATGGTGTATATCTCAAGGTTATAATAAAGTTAGTCTGACTGAAAAGTCGAAGTTGACTTGCTGGAGCTGTGACAAAACTGGCTACTTTGAATAGGAGTCGCAAAGTTATTTTTGTTAATAAATGCCAAAGAATCTGACGCGAATACGTTGTTTAAACTTTTACTTTGGTTTCAAGAGTTTTTTTTTTTCGGGTACATAACTGTAGGTAACATGTGGTTGGATCATCATCTCGATTGCTCATCATTCGAAGTGTTTTCAGAAATTTTCGAAGGGTTTGAACACAGATTGTAATCGTTAACATACATTTGATGTTCTAACACAGTTTTAAAGTCAAAATATAGCTTGTGAAAGATGTAAGGATCTAAGAGTGATGATTTTGGTCATATCTCGAGTTGAATTTTGAGATTTCAAAATCAGAATATGTAATTAAATTTTGAATGAGTATGGTTGTTTTAATTTCTATAAAAGAATGCATATTGTTGTGAAAGTAGGGAGTATAATGGATGATTTGCTGAATCAGATTCGAAGAATGTAACATATTATTTGTGAATTTATATATCTCTCGGGTATTTACCTACCCGTTAAAAAAAAATTTCACAATTAATATTTTGTACAAAAGAATTTTATTACAGTCTTTATGAAAATATATATATATATATATATATATATATATATATATATATATATATATATATATATATATATATATATATATATATATATATATGTATATTTTCTTCAGATGTAACATAGATTTAATGAGTTAATGTTAAATTAAACTCATTTGATTTACGGTTGAAACTAGAATTGAATAATCCCTAAAGGCTTTAAAAAGTACATAACTTTTACGCAGTATTTCTTTAATGACATTGAAATTTTGAATCAATACTTCGTTATTTGTTGATGTATGATGTTCGGTTCGTGAAATTCTTGTGAATTTCGCAAAGTTCGAATGATGTTATCTGAAAAGTTTCGGGTACATCGATGATGAAAGTGTAAAATCAAATATATACTTGATTTATTATGAATTGGAATTTGTTGAATTGCAACAGAGATTGTAGTTAACGCTAGTTAAGTTGCGGCCGAAGGACGTACATTATTGCATATTTGTAATATGAATTAACCGAGTAGTTAAGATTCACACACAATAGCTTAGCACGAAAAGATTTATTTCAATATATATATATATATATATATATATATATATATATATATATATATATATATATATATATATATATATATATATATATATATATATATATATAATATACATATAATTTCTTCAGAGGGAATGAGTTAATTCTTCATAACTCGTTGATACAATATACACGTTATTGATTCGTAATGATGTCCACAGTGATTCTTGAACTGACGGAGTTTGTGATGTTATCGGTGTTGTTGATTCGGATGTTGACTGTACTGACGATGCTGGTAACGCTGACGGTACTGTTGATGATGTTGGTAAAGCAAGTTTAGCTTGTTAATCACACACCATTTTTGTCAGGGTTTCTACTCTTCCTTCTATCATTTTGGTTCGCTTAACTGATTTATGGTTAGGGCTAGATTAGATAATCTCTAAGACTTTAGAGATTACATAATCACCGCGGAATGTTTCTCCAATGAAGTTATGAATTAATACTTCATCAGTTATTGTTGTTGGTACTCCTTGGTATCTATGGTGCGTATGACGTTGATGCTCGTGGGACAGATTGTGAAGTTGAGGTTTACGATGCGGTTGTGGTTGGAGGTAGTAATGGTACTGTTGGCGTTGATGATGGTGGTACTGGTTATGCTGCTGATGCTGCTGCTGGTGTTTGTAATCTCTGCACCATATTCTCCAAAGCCACTACCCGAGCGCGAAGCTCGTTGACTTCTTCTATTACACCGGGGTGATTGTCGGTTCGGACGAGCGAATAAATAAAATCTAAAATTTGATGTAATATATAATCGTGACGATATACTCTGGAAATGAGCGAGAACATGGTATTTCGAACAGGTTCGCCGGTAAGTGCTTCAGGTTCTTCATCAAGAGGGCAATGTGGTGGATGAAAGGGATCACCTTCTTCTTGTCTCCAATGCTTGAGGAGGCTACGAACCCATCCCTAATTCATCCAGAATAGGTGATGACTGATTGGTTGATCTATTCCGGTCACACTGCTTTCGGAGCTTGAATGGGATTCCATTTCGGAATCTGAGTGACTTGAACTGATGACGAATTCCATTTCTGTAATGACCCGGAATTTTCCGACTAAATTATACTTATGAGATTAATATTTACATAAATTAAACCACACCAACATGATAAGCAATCCAAATTGTTGAGACTTGTGTTTTTGAAAAGAGTTTTACACAACGTTTGACCGTCCAATATGACCGATGATATCACGAACTATATAACATACGATAATTATATGTTTGTGTATATATATGTATTTATATATATTTAACATGATTTAAGGATGGTTTAACATCTCATTGTGTACTAATGACAATGAGTTATAAGTATATTTTGAAACTACTCACTTAAGTTTTCAAAACGATAACTATACGTAACATTCTTTGATATATATACTTATAATCTATAATGCTTATACATGTATCGTATATATAATGTATTTAATCACTTTTAAGGACTTAAATACATAAAACAATATAAGTATTTTCACAAAAGATAGCTATATTTGAATTCTCATTCCGTTCCTCAAGATTTCTATACGTATATCTAGGGTATATGTACCCGTATCATACCCAGCTTCTATATGTATTTACTATTGGTATATACACATCAAATCAACATCCTAATCAACATTATTACTGCCCTAGATATGAGGTAACTAGGATTTGTCAAGTAGTATGAATTATTAGTAAGAAAACAAAATTAGGAATCCTTTTCTTTCTTTATAAACTAAAAACATTTTTATAAATGAACACCATTTCTTCACTCCATTTTCTCATATCTACACCCTCATTTATCTCTCAAAATACTCCTAATTTCATACTTGATCATCTCCAAGCATTTTCTCCATCATTTAGCTTCAATTACAAGCCTTAAACACCATAAGAAAACTCTTTCAAGAACATATCAAAATAACCACCCATTTGAAGAAGTTTACTTCCAACCTTTTGATCTAACTCCACCACTCTTTGATTCCAAGATTATTTCTTATCTTTTGCAGTAACTTTGTCCAAGTAACTTGAGGTAGTAACCTTGTTCATAATCTTATTCAATTCATATTCATATAGCTATCTTATTTTGTGGTATAAAATTTTAACAACAAGAACATAGTTTGAATGATTTCAAACTTGTTCGCAAACTAAATAGATCCTTCTAATTTGACTTTTAAAACACTTCAAGACCTGTAATATATCATAATGATATGCTAACCTAACAAGATATAACTTGGTTTTACAAAGAACATCTTAAAAACTGAATCTACGTCGTCAGAGTGCAACCGGAGGCTGTTTTGGGTTGGATAATTAAAAACCATCTTGAACTTTGAATTGGAAGTTCATGTTCTAGAAAAATGATATTTCTTATGAATATGTTAACACATAAAAATTTCATGGTTTAACTCAAAGTGTAAGTATTTTTAGAAAAATAATCATTAAATGTTGTTTTTATGATGGAAAATGATCACTTTCATAAGTTTCACCAAAGTTTGACCTATAACCTATGATTTCGAATACAAACTAAGGTAATTTCGGTTCATATTCTTAAAATTTGACTCGATCCAAGGAAGTGGCAAGTTGAACCAACAAAAACGGAGTTGTAATGAAGAAACTACGACTAAAACAAGATTGGGTATCCGAAGCTAGTTTAGCTACGAAAATATTTGGAGAAAAAGTAAATTAATCATATCTTTTCTAATTAATATGATATTTTATATATAATTACTTATGATTTGATTTTATATATTTCAGGACCACCCGTAAACAACACGAGAAGATTAATCATAAGACCTCATGATTGTACGCAACACGTCATTTGACAACACGGTACTTTATGTACGCAACACGTCATTTGACAACATGGTACCATGGGTCGAGATTAATTCTGATCATTACGAATACGATGGGGTCTTTATTTATTTTATTTAAGCAACTAATTGTGGACCACTAACATCGGACTGCTAACTACAGACTAAGAAAATATTAAAAGTATATATATGTAACGATTACTTAAAAAGAAAATATGTTGATATATTATATATATGGTTAGGTTCGTGATATCTATCTCAAGTCAAATTAAATACCTTCAAGGCAAAAGTGAGTTTCATTTGCTCCCTTTTTAATTGCTTTTGCAATATATATTTTTGGGCTGAGAATACATGCGCTGCTTTTATAAATGTTTACAAAATAGACACAAGTACTTAAAAATATATTCTACGTTGAGTTGTACCACTGGCATATTTTCCTGTAGCTTGGTAACTACTATTTACATGGGTATTGTAAACGCGAATCCTGTTGATAGATCTATCGGGCCTGACAACCCCAACCGGACTGGACGACCAGTATTCAACGGTTGCACAGTACTTCGTTTTGGTGACTACACTTGGTACGGTGTAGTGAGATTTCATAATAAAGGGAATATGCGACGTTGATTAAATGTTAAGTATGGTTACCAAGTGCTCAACCACTTAGAATGCTTTACATACACTTGCGAGTGTATTATGTTTATGATTATGAAATCTTGTGGTCTATTAACATATTGAAATGATTGTTATGATAAACCTATGAACTCACCAACCTTTTGGTTGACACTTTAAAGCATGTTTATTCTCAGGTACGAATTAAGTCTTCCGCTGTGCATTTGCTCAATATAAGGACATTACTTGGAGCCGATCATCGCAATGGGACCAAATGTTGATGACTTCGTCCAGGTGGATTAGGACGGGTCCTTTCAGTTGGTATCAGAGCGGTGGTCGTAGCGAACCAGGTCTTGCATTAGTGTATCTAACTAGTAGTTGTTAGGATGCATTAATGAGTCTGGACTTCGACCGTGTCTACATGTCAAAAGTTTTGCTTATCAATTCTAGTCGGAAATCATCTGCTTATCATCCTTAGGAAATTACCTGCTTATCATTCATAAGCCTAGACACGTTTTACTGCATTTACTGCATTGATAGTGTATAGACGAATTCTTATCTTAGCATATCTGTTATTGCGAACTTTGACTGATATCTTTTCAAAGATACTCCGTAATTTACGGGATTTTGGTATTATATATACATATGTAAATTATGTATTGAAGAGTACCAAATCTAACTCCTATAATCTATTCCATACCAAAAATTCATTTTCCCCATTATACAAGATGGATTCCGCAACTAGTTTGAATTCTTCAGATTCCGACAGTTATGCCGATATGAATTTCCATTCGGGCTTTGAAAGCAGCGTCACCGGAATGGATCAACCAATTTCCCATCATCTATTCTGGATGAATTGGGGATGGGTTCGTAATATACTAAATCACTGGAGACAAGAAGAAGGTGATCCATTCCATCCACCAAATTGCCCTCTTGGCGATGAACCTGAAGCACTTACCGGTGAACCTATTCGAAACACCATTTTCTCTCTCATTTCTAGAGTATCTCGTCACGATTATATACTATCCCATATTACAAATCTTGTTCATTCACTCGCTCCAACCGCCAATCATCCCGGTGTACTAGCAGAAGTTAACGAACTTCGCGCTCGCGTGACGGCTTTGGAGAACATGGTGAGAAGGTTGTAAACACCGGCAGCAGCACCAGCAGCATAATCAGCACCACCATCAATAACATCAACAATACCATCATCACCACTAACAAACAACATCCGCATCACACGTCTCGACATCATAATCTGTCCCACAAACATCAACATAATATGCACCATTGATACCAAGGAGTACCAACAATAATGAACGATGAAGTATTGATCCATAACTTCATTGATATTCTGCGAAGAATATGTGGTTTCAAAAATTTTTAGAGATTTCTTATTCTAGCTCAAACCGAAAAGCAAATGAGATTAATATCATATTAACTCATTAAATTCATGATTTCATCTGAAGAAAATATATATGTATATATGTTTTCATAAAGATTGTAATTAAAAGTTTTTTTGTACAAAATATTAATGGTGAAATTTTTTTTAACGGGTAGGTAATACCCGAGGAATAATTAGATTTCATCTTAATAAGTTACATTATACATTCGTCGAAGCTGATTCAACAGTCATTTACTATCCTACTTACAACTACCGATATACGTATCCGTTCACCGCAGAATAACCATTTTCATTCAATTTCATATTTGGATTTTGACTTCCCAGAATCCAACAAGTGGCATATGAAGAAAACATATGACAAAATAAAATCTGTTAGAAACAAACAAATTAACTATGAAAATTTTGTTAAGAATCCACGCTAACTGTTCCAGCTAACTGTTCCTAGCTAACTGATTACATTTTATTTATCGCAGTTTATTTATCGCAATTTAATTATCGCACTTTTATTTATCGTCATTTAATTTCTGTAATTTTTTTACGCACTTTAAATATCGGGACACGTATATAATGTTTTGACATATCATATCGACGCATCTATATATATTATTTGGAATTACCATAGACACTCTATATGAAGTAATGATCGAGTTCTCTATACAGGGTTAAGGTTGATTCTACAATAATATATATAGTTTGAGTTGTGATCGAGTCTGAGATGTATACGGGTCACGACACGTATTAATTAATTCGTATATTATATATTAAACTATATATGAATTATTGGACTGTTACTGTGGACTATCGACTGTGGACTAATGACATTGGACAATTAAAATGAATTAAAATATTGATTATAACATATGAAACTAAACATTTCTTCAAGATTGCCACTTGATTTCATCTTAAACCTCATTGTATCTCGACGATTACAATCAGCGTTCAAATCTATCATGATTCTTAAAAACAACTCAATCGAGAGGATAAACCAACCGCACTTCATCTACGGAAGAAAAGATTTATGCATATAGTTATGCACCTGAAAAACCCTCGAAAACTGAGTAAACGTTTGACACGTATTTGTTCTAGTTCCTTTGACATTGTTATTACCGAAGATCGTTTTGCAATCCCTTTCCAAAGTAGCTAATTTTGTCACAGCTCCAGCAAGTCAACTTCGACTTTTCATCCGAAACAACTTTATTATAATCGCGATATATATGTGTACTCTTTATTGTTACTGGGGAACCTTTTATATTCCACAATATTACCATCAGCGATTAATCATTCTAAAAACACAATTCTCCTGAAACTACCTCGGTTTGATAACCGATGACCCAGATCAGTTAACTTTGAAAATGCTGACGAAGCAGCATGTTGTAGATGATCTTAATGGCCAAAAGTTTGATGATAAAGAAAGGAGTGTTAGGAACGCTCGATAGAAAATTTAGTACCGAAAAGCGAATTATGCGAAACTATGAAGAAAGCCGTGGACAAATCACAAAGAATAAGTTTGCCTTCAAAGAATCCAAATGATTCTGTGCCTGCTAAAATCGTTAGCAAACATATTATTTCTCATTCTAAACCTTCACAGACAAATCTTCTTCATCATCCATTGATATTAGAAATTCTAAGATATTCTCGTATGTTCTATTATAAATATCCTCCATATTTCTGGCAATATTTTCACAACTATTCTTATCTGAGATCATTTATCTCTCCGTAATATCTGCAACATAAAAGAAACTGTGTTAGTTTCTAAATTTTGAAACCTTCGAGTTTAAAATATGAATATTTTGAAGTAGTGTTGGGAACTGAAGCATGGATTAGTATAATATAATGACACTTGATCAACGTCATTATATTACAGTAAGTCATGCTGAGTTTCTAATGAAGCATGATGATTCACAGTACCGTCATCATGTGCCATTTACATGACTCTTACATTCTATATAATCTCTAAACATATCAAGAGAATATTTTTCTGGATGACTCGGTCATC
The DNA here is from genome assembly GCF_046630445.1 of Rutidosis leptorrhynchoides. NCBI lineage: Eukaryota > Viridiplantae > Streptophyta > Magnoliopsida > Asterales > Asteraceae > Rutidosis > Rutidosis leptorrhynchoides. The sequence continues at coordinate 223,038,836 of NC_092341.1, forward strand.
TCCAGGGTATTCTGGTATTTTAACAAATCAAAATCGTTCTATTACCATTTTCTTCTTAGAGCATTAGCTATGTTCATTCTGAATTTCATATCTACGAATTCCGGACCATTACTCGCTTGACTCGAAGTCGGGAAGAGAAAACGAAAGCATGAAGCTCCAAAAAATAATGAAGAATATAAACTCCGATAATAACCCCGAAATTACAAACCGTGTATATCGATGCAGATAGCAATATAGAGACACGGGAGAATTAGAAACACTATAAACACAAGAGTATAGTAGAAGTAAATAGATTCTTCTGGTGGTAGATGAAAAAGAAGAATGACAGATATAAAAGTTAGGAGTATATCAAGAATCAGGACTAGATGGAGCATATTGATGAATGCTAAAAAGTAAGAATCAAGGGAGAAAGAATAGAAGGTGTAAGTCATGAAAAATAAGGAAACGAAGGGGTGAATTTATAGTGAAATATCAGACAGAGCAATCGAAACAGATTATTGCATATAATCAAAGAAGATCCTGATTTCCTTAATCACCAAAGAACCAAATCTTATTACGTAAGATTCTCTTTAAATCCCTTAAATCCCGAAAATCAATCATAACTACGTCATCGGTTAAGACGAATATATTTTACTCATCTCACTCTTTTACGATAGTCTCATTTATATTCTTCGCATAATCGAATCATTTTATCTACATTACTCAATGATGATAAAACTCCATTATCACCTTATATTTGTCATGAAAACCTTCTTATTGTTATCCATAACAACCTCTATCAAATTTCGGGGACGAAATTTCTTTAACGGGTAGGTACTGTAATGACCCGGAATTTTCCGACCAAATTATACTTATGAGATTAATATTTACATAAATTAAACCACACCAACATGATAAGCAATCCAAATTGTTGAGACTTGTGTTTTTGAAAAGAGTTTTACACAACGTTTGACCGTCCAATATGACCGATGATATCACGAACTATATAACATACGATAATTATATGTTTGTGTATATATATGTATTTATATATATTTAACATGATTTAAGGATGGTTTAACATCTCATTGTGTACTAATGACAATGAGTTGTAAGTATATTTTGAAACTACTCACTTAAGTTTTCAAAACGATAACTATACGTAACATTCTTTGATATATATACTTATAATCTATAATGCTTATACATGTATCGTATATATAATGTATTTAATCACTTTTAAGGACTTAAATACATAAAACAATATAAGTATATTCACAAAAGATAGCTATATTTGAATTCTCATTCCGTTCCTCAAGATTTCTATACGTATATCTAGGGTATATGTACCCGTATCATACCCAGCTTCTATATGTATTTACTATTGGTATATACACATCAAATCAACATCCTAATCAACATTATTACTGCCCTAGATATGAGGTAACTAGGATTTGTCAAGTAGTATGAATTATTAGTAAGAAAACAAAATTAGGAATCCTTTTCTTTCTTTATAAACTAAAAACGTTTTTATAAATGAACACCATTTCTTCACTCCATTTTCTCATATCTACACCCTCATTTATCTCTCAAAATACTCCTAACTTCATACTTGATCATCTCCAAGCATTTTCTCCATCATTTAGCTTCAATTACAAGCCTTAAACACCATAAGAAAACTCTTTCAAGAACATATCAAAATAACCACCCATTTGAAGAAGTTTACTTCCAACCTTTTGATCTAACTCCACCACTCTTTGATTCCAAGATTATTTCTTATCTTTTGCAGTAACTTTGTCCAAGTAACTTGAGGTAGTAACCTTGTTCATAATCTTATTCAATTCATATTCATATAGCTATCTTATTTTGTGGTATAAAATTTTAACAACAAGAACATAGTTTGAATGATTTTAAACTTGTTCGCAAACTAAATAGATCCTTCTAATTTGACTTTTAAAACACTTCAAGACCTGTAATATATCATAATGATATGCTAACCTAACAAGATATAACTTGGTTTTACAAAGAACATCTTAAAAACTGAATCTACGTCGTCAGAGTGCAACCGGAGGCTGTTTTGGGTTGGATAATTAAAAACCATCTTGAACTTTGAATTGGAAGTTCATGTTCTAGAAAAATGATATTTCTTATGAATATGTTAACACATAAAAATTTCATGGTTTAACTCAAAGTGTAAGTATTTTTAGAAAAATGATCATTAAATGTTGTTTTTATGATGGAAAATGATCACTTTCATAAGTTTCACCAAAGTTTGACCTATAACCTATGATTTCAAATACAAACTAAGGTATTTTCAGTTCATATTCTTAAAATTTGACTCGATCCAAGGAAGTGGCAAGTTGAACCAACAAAAACGGAGTTGTAATGAAGAAACTACGACTAAAACAAGATTGGTTATCCGAAGCTAGTTTAGCTACGAAAATATTTGGAGAAAAAGTAAATTAATCATATCTTTTCTAATTAATATGATATTTTATATATAATTACTTATGATTTGATTTTATATATTTCAGGACCACCCGTAAACAACACGAGAAGATTAATCATAAGACCTCATGATTGTACGCAACACGTCATTTGACAACACGGTACTTTATGTACGCAACACGTCATTTGACAACATGGTACCATGGGTCGAGATTAATTCTGATCAATACGAATACGATGGGGTCTTTATTTATTTTATTTAAGCAACTAATTGTGGACCACTAACATCGGACTGCTAACTACGGACTAAGAAAATATTAAAAGTATTAAAAGTATATATATGTAACGATTACTTAAAAAGAAAATATGTTGATATATTATATATATGGTTAGGTTCGTGATATCTATCCCAAGTCAAATTAAATACCTTCAAGGCAAAAGTGAGTTTCATTTGCTCCCTTTTTAATTACTTTTGCAATATATATTTTTGGGCTGATAATACATGCGCTGCTTTTATAAATGTTTACAAAATAGACACAAGTACTTAAAAATATATTCTACGTTGAGTTGTACCACTGGCATATTTTCCTGTAGCTTGGTAACTACTATTTACATGGGTATTGTAAACGCGAATCCTGTTGATAGATCTATCGGGCCTGACAACCCCAACCGGACTGGACGACCAGTATTCAACGGTTGCACAGTACTTCGTTTTGGTGACTACACTTGGTACGGTGTAGTGAGATTTCATAATAAAGGGAATATGCGACGTTGATTAAATGTTAAGTATGGTTACCAAGTGCTCAACCACTTAGAATGCTTTACATACACTTGCGAGTGTATTATGTTTATGATTATGAAATCTTGTGGTCTATTAACATATTGAAATGATTGTTATGATAAACCTATGAACTCACCAACCTTTTGGTTGACACTTTAAAGCATGTTTATTCTCAGGTATGAATTAAGTCTTCCGCTGTGCATTTGCTCAATATAAGGACATTACTTGGAGCCGATCATCGCAATGGGACCAAATGTTGATGACTTCGTCCAGGTGGATTAGGACGGGTCCTTTAAATTTCGTACGATTGGATAAAGGATTTTTTTTTTCGATATGAAATGATTTTGGCTAACGGATGGTATTCTAATTACATAGAATATATATATATATATATATATATATATATATATATATATATATATATATATATATAGATCAAAAGATTTCGTAGATTACGGAGGACTTTGCGGGATATGTCAGGCAAAGTTTAAAGTAACAGATAAGATAAGTTATGATTTAGCAGATATGCTAAGATATGAATTTTTGTCTATACACTATTCATGCAATCAATGCAGCAAGACGTGTCTTAGACTAAAAATGATAAGCAGGTAATTTCCTGAGGATGATAAGTAGTTAATATTCGACACAAAATGATAAGCAAAACTTTTGACATGCAGACACGGTCGAAGTCCAGACTCACTAATGCATCCTATCGACTTATCAGTTAGACACACTAATGCAGACCTGGTTCGCTAAGACCACCGCTCTGATACCAACTGAAAGGACCCGTTCATATACATTATAAACGATTCACAATAGTTGATTACATTGCGAGGTATTTGACCTCTATATGATACATTATACAAACATTGCATTCGTTTTTAAAAGACAATCTTTCTTTACATCGAAAATTGACAGGCATGCATACCATTTCATAATATCCACTATCCAACTATAAATTGATTTAATAATAATATTTGATGAACTCAATGACTCGAATGCATCGTTCTTCGAAATATGCTATGAAAGACTCCAAGTAATATCTTTAAAATGAGCAAATGCACAGTGGAAGATTTCTTTAACACCTGAGAATAAACATGCTTTAAAGTGTCAACCAAAAGGTTGGTGAGTTCATTAGTTTATCATAATCATTTATTTCCATCATTTTAATAGACCACAAGAATTTCATTTCCAGTTCTCATAAATATACGTCCCATGCATAGAGACAAAAATAATCATTCATATGGTGAACACCTGGTAACCGACATTAACTAGATACATATAAGAATATCCCCTATCATTCTGGGATCCTCCTTCGGACATGATATACATTTCGAAGTACTAAAGCATCCGGTACTTTGGATGGGGTTTGTTAGGCCCAATAGATCTATCTTTAGGATTCGCGTCAATTAGGGTGTCTGTTCCCTAATTCTTAGATTACCAGACTTTAATAAAAAGGGGCATATTCGATTTTGATAATTCAACCATAGAATGTAGTTTCAATTACTTGTGTCTATTTCGTCAAATATTTATAAAAGCGCATGTATTCTCAGTCCCAAAAATATAAAGGGTAAAAAGGTAAATGAAACTCACCATACTGTATTTCGTAGTAAAAATACATATAACGTCATTGAACAAGTGCACGGTTGGCCTCGAATTCACGAACCTAAATTAATTATATATATTTATGTGTTGGTCAATATTTGTCTAACAAATTAGGTCAAGTCATAGTGTACCACAATCCTAATGCTCGAGACTAATATGCAAAAGTCAACAAAAGTAAATTTGAGTCAAAATAATTTCCAAAAATCTATACATGATTAATATATAGTTTAATTATCATCGTTTTATATTTTTAAATATTTTTAAAAGATTTAATAGAGTAAATAATATAATTTATTTATTAATAAATAAAGTTTTATATTAAATTTATATAATAAAATATACTTATATATATATTAAGTAATAAAATTTATAGGGTTCATTTAATATCATAAAGATAATATGATAGGTATTATTAAAGTAAGTTATTACACATAGTAAAATATGTTTGTATCACATATTTATTTGATAAAATAATATCTATAATGTTAGTAAGTAAAAGTTGTATTATTTTGTAATAATAATTATTATTATAAAAATATCAATATTTATAATTACCAAGATGACATTATGATAAAACGATAATTCTAATTATGATAACTTTAATATTTACAATAATTTTTAATATTATCTTTAAAATAATAATTCTATTTAAAATAATAATAATAATAATGATATTTTATACTAACAATGACATTTCTATTAAAATGATAATTTTTGTTAAAATGATAGTTTTAATACTAACGATACTTTTAATAATAATAGTAATGATAAAAATAATAAGAATGATAATTTTATCTAAATCAATATCATATAATATTTTAATTTCATCATGATACTCTTACCCATTATTTCCTAATCGTTTCGTTTAATAGCTTTTAATCGTCTTTTATATCGTGTTCATAATAATGATAATAATAGTAATCAAAATAATTAGGTGTTACAAATATTTGTTTTAATTACACTAATATTAATAATGATAGTTACTATGACATTATTAACGATAATACTAATAATTATCTTAATGATAATATAGTAATAATAATAATAACAATAACAATAACCATTTTTAAATAATGATATATATTAATATTAATAATTATAATAATAATAATAATTGGATAATAATAATAATACTAGTTATAACTTTAACGATAATAACGATAGTAATAATAAAATAAAATAAAAATAACATTTTTAATGATAAATCCCTTTTATTAATAAAGATGATAATAATGATAATAATAAGATAAAACTAGAACGACGATAAAAATGACGATAATAATAATCATTTTTTAATAAAAATATTAAAGAATTCAATTGATTATAACTTCTAATCCGTTCATCGAAACCATTCGATATCTAAAGGAAACGTTCTTAATTTTTCGCTAGCTTTCCAAGGACATGCATATCTTATACCTTATCTCAACCGCAAGTGTAACTAATTCAAGATTCAACCTAACCTGTCTAAGGGCAATATCAAAAGTACAAGCATGCATAATCCTAAATACTCGAGCACTAGTCAGGGATACACTATTTGTATGTAAAAGTTAAATTATGAGTACTCACGTATCAATATTGAGATTCAATATTGCAGGAAAGGTACGTAGACGCAACGAAAATGATAAACACTATATTGACCTCACGAGCATACCCATGAACCATACTCAATCACCTCCATAGCTATAACCCATAATTTCCTTAATCCTATCCCACTCGAAAAACAACTTCGAAATCACTCGGACAGCACTCCGTCGTAATATTTTATGTATACTAATAATATCTTAAAATAATACGGAGTAAATATATATATGTAAATCGATTGAGAGAGTTTAGAGAAAAATATTTTCAAGTTTCTATGAAATAATGAAACCTATTGAATTCTATTTATAATAGATTTTTGAATTATTAAAGTGAATTATTAAAGTATGAATTATTAAAGTGAATTATTAAAGTATGAATTATTAAAGTGAATTATTAAAGTATGAATTATTAAAGTGAATTATTAAAGTATGAATTATTAAAGTGAATTATTAAAGTTAAAGTAAAGTAAAAATAAAATAAAGGTAAAGTTTAAGTATAGTAAAAGTATAAAACTATGTACGTATAATACGTGTATAAATATATATAATATTAATTTAAATCGTTATATATACTTAATAAAATAAAATATAAATATCGTTATCTTTATCATACTAGTTAAGTAATGAGTTGTCAAAAGTGGTTCTAGATATTTATATACGTTTTAATAATAAAGTTCTTTTTAAACTGAAAAACATTTTTGTACGTTTGAAACTAAATAGATCAATCGAGTCTTTATGAGATTCAATCTTCCACTATCCTTTGTCTAGTTCTCAATTATTCACAATTTATTCTTATTTATAAATCACTTTACCATTTTCCGAATATTGTTAAAATGGAAAGATTTATCAAATCAACGTGGGCCTTTCAACAGAGACTTGTAATCATAATTCAATATATCTGATAATTCAATCATTTGATCTTATCTTCTAATTTCATTGATAAACATTTTGAAACAGATACAATCATATAAAGTATTTAATCTAATATTTTTGTTTACATTTCAAGTTATAATATATACACATATGCATATATAATCATATTCGTTTAATGGTTCGTGAATCGTTGGAACTTGGTCGAGGTTGAATGAATGTATGAACATAGTTTAAAATTCTTGAAATTTAACTTAACAAATATTGCTTATCGTGTCGGAAACATATAAAGATTAAAGTTTAAATTTGGTTGGAAATTTCCGGGTTGTGACTACTCTTAATATTCTGTATGATTAACTTGTTTCATTTGACTATTTTGAAGGAAATGGCACCGACTACTCGACACACCTTGAATATGAGCGAAGAGGAATTTCGTGCCTTTCTTGCTTCAAATATAGCCGCAGTACAGGCCGGGCTACATACCAACAATAACTCTGAATCTAGCAATACAGCTAACGGCGCAAGAAATCGTCTAGGATGCTCCTACAAGGAATTCACTGCCTGCAAACCTTCAGAATTTGATGGGACCGAAGGACCAATCGGATTGAAACGGTGGACCGAGAAAGTTGAATCGGTGTTTGCCATAAGTAAGTGTGCTGAAGGAGACAAAGTGAAGTACGCAACGCATACCTTCACAGGTATTGCGTTAACATGGTGGAATACCTATCTAGAGGAAGTGGGACAAGATGCTGCTTACGCGCTACCGTGGTCAGCATTCAAGCACTTGATGAACTAGAAGTACCGTCCCAGAACCGAGGTCAATAAGCTCAAGTCAGAACTTAGAGGGTTACGAACACAGGGATTCGATATTACTTCATTCATATTTACGGTGTGTCGAGTAGTCGGTGCCATTTCCTTTAAAATAGTCAAATGGAACAAGTTAATCATACAGAATATTAAGAGTAGTTAATAGTATTTCGTAGCATAATATGAACTCATTTATAAAAGCTTTTTCTTCATATTAGCGTTTTATAAGTTTAAATTCGGGTAGTACCTACCCGTTAAGTTCATACTTAGTAGCTAATATACAATTCAACTACTACAATTCTATATGAAAAACTGATTGTAATAATATTTCGCGTTCAAACTTTTACACAATATTTTACAAACTTACAATACCGCTTATTTTACATATAGCATGAAATATAGCACACAATAAATTTGATACAAGATGGTTGTGAAGATAATTCTAGCTAGTACACAAGTCGTTCAGCAAAGGCAATAAAGACACATAATTCATACGTCCAGAAACAAGTCATGCATTCTGGTTTTACTAGGATTACTTCCCATCCTTGGTCTTATGGAACATAACCGTTATGGCCGTTGATAAGACAGCGTGTTGTAACGTCGTCAAAGGGACGAGGGTTACGTAATGTCCAACAGTCCCGTAACAATCTAAAAACCTCATTTCTTACCCCAATTACCGACTCCGTCACTTGTGGGAACGTTTTGTTTAATAGTTGTAGCCCGATGTTCTTGTTCTCACTTTGGTGAGAAGCGAACATTACTAATCCGTAAGCATAACATGCTTCTTTATGTTGCATGTTAGCCGCTTTTTCTAAATCACGAAGTCCAATATTCGGATATATTGAGTCAAAATAATTTCTTAACCCATTGCGTAAAATAGCATTTGGGTTCCCCGCAATATATGCGTCAAAGTAAACACATCGTAACTTATGGATTTCCCAATGTGATATCCCCCATCTTTCGAACGAAAGCCTTTTATAAACCAGGGCATTCTTGGAACGTTCTTCGAATGTCTTACAAACTGATCTCGCCTTAAATAGTTGTGCCGAAGAATTCTGACCGACTCTAGATAAGATTTCATCAATCATGTCTCCGGGTAGGTCTCTTAAAATATTGGGTTGTCTATCCATTTTGTGTTTTTATACTGTAAAATAGACAAGAGTTAGATTCATAAAAAAAAAATACTTATTAATACAAGCAATTTTTACATATATCATAAAGCATAAGCACACTATATTACTTATATTACACCTCACGAATACAACTATCTTATTCCGACTCGCTTGTTTCTTCTTCTTCGGTTTTGGTTCGTTTTGCCAAGTTTCTAGGGATATATGATGTTCCCCTAATACGAGCCGTCGTTATCCACATTGGTTTAGAAAAACCTGGTGGTTTAGAGGTTCCCGGGTCATTGTTACAACTTAAGGACTTCGGGGGTTGACGATACATATAAAGTTCATCGGGGTTGGAATTAGATTTCTCTATTTTTATGCCCTTTCCCTTATTATTTTCTTTTGCCTTTTTAAATTCAGTTGGGGTAATTTCTATAACATCATCGGAATTCTCGTCGGAATCCGATTCATCGGAGAATTGGTAATCCTCCCAATATTTTGCTTCCTTGGCGGAAACACCATTGACCATAATTAACCTTGGTCGGTTGGTTGAGGATTTTCTTTTACTTAACCATTTTATTATTTCCCCCACCGGTTCTATTTCTTCATCCGGTTCCGATTCTTCTTCCGGTTCCGATTCTTCTTCCGGTTCCGACTCTTCTTCTGGTTCCTCTTCGGGAACTTGTGAATCAGTCCACGAATCATTCCAATTTACATTTGACTCTTCATTATTATTAGGTGAGTCAATGAAACTTGTTCTAGAGGTAGACATCTATCACATAATATCAAACGCGTTAAGAGATTAATATATCACATAATATTCACATGTTAAAAATATATAGTTTCCAACAAAATTTGTTAAGCAATCATTTTTCAAGTAAACACGGTCGAAGTCCAGACTCACTAATGCATCCTAACAAACTCGATAAGACACACTAATGCAAAATTCTGGTTCTCTAAGACCAACGCTCGGATACCAACTGAAATGTCCCGTTCTTATTGATTAAAAACGTTCCATATTAATTGATTTCGTTGCGAGGTTTTGACCTCTATATGAGACGTTTTTCAAAGACTGCATTCATTTTAAAACAAACCATAACCTTTATTTCATCAATAAAGGTTTAAAAAGCTTTACGTAGATTATCAAATAATGATAATCTAAAATATCCTGTTTACACACGACCATTACATAATGGTTTACAATACAAATATGTTACAACAAAATAAGTTTCTTGAATGCAGTTTTTACACAATATCATACAAGCATGGACTCCAAATCTCGTCCTTATTTAAGTATGCGACAGCGGAAGCTCTTAATAAACACCTGAGAATAAACATGCTTAAAACGTCAACAAAAATGTTGGTGAGTTATAGGTTTAACCTATATATATCAAATCATAATAATAGACCACAAGATTTCATATTTCAATACACATCCCATACATAGAGATAAAAATCATTCATATGGTGAACACCTGGTAACCGACATTAACAAGATGCATATATAAGAATATCCCCATCATTCCGAGACACCCTTCGGATATGATATAAATTTCGAAGTACTAAAGCATCCGGTACTTTGGATGGGGTTTGTTAGGCCCAATAGATCTATCTTTAGGATTCGCGTCAATTAGGGTGTCTGTTCCCTAATTCTTAGATTACCAGACTTAATAAAAAGGGGCATATTCGATTTTGATAATTCAACCATAGAATGTAGTTTCACGTACTTGTGTCTATTTTGTAAATCATTTATAAAACCTGCATGTATTCTCATCCCAAAAATATTAGATTTTAAAAGTGGGACTATAACTCACATTCACAGATTTTTACTTCGTCGGGAAGTAAGACTTGGCCACTGGTTGATTCACGAACCTATAACAATATATACATATATATCAAAGTATGTTCAAAATATATTTACAACACTTTTAATATATTTTGATGTTTTAAGTTTATTAAGTCAGCTGTCCTCGTTAGTAACCTACAACTAGTTGTCCACAATTAGATGTACAGAAATAAATCTATAAATATTATCTTGAATCAATCCACGACCCAGTGTATACGTATCTCAGTATTGATCACAACTCAAACTATATATATTTTGGAATCAACCTCAACCCTGTATAGCTAACTCCAACATTCACATATAGAGTGTCTATGGTTGTTCCGAAATATATATAGATGTGTCGACATGATAGGTCGAAACATTGTATACGTGTCTATGGTATCTCAAGATTACATAATATACAATACAAGTTGATTAAGTTATGGTTGGAATAGATTTGTTACCAATTTTCACGTAGCTAAAATGAGAAAAATTATCCAATCTTGTTTTACCCATAACTTCTTCATTTTAAATCCGTTTTGAGTGAATCAAATTGCTATGGTTTCATATTGAACTCTATTTTATGAATCTAAACAGAAAAGTATAGGTTTATAGTCGAAAAAATAAGTTACAAGTCGTTTTTGTAAAGGTAGTCATTTCAGTCGAAAGAACGACGTCTAGATGACCATTTTAGAAAACATACTTCCACTTTGAGTTTAACCATAATTTTTGGATATAGTTTCATGTTCATAATAAAAATCATTTTCTCAGAATAACAACTTTAAAATCAAAGTTTATCATAGTTTTTAATTAACTAACCCAAAACAGCCCGCGGTGTTACTACGACGGCGTAAATCCGGTTTTACGGTGTTTTTCGTGTTTCCAGGTTTTAAATCATTAAGTTAGCATATCATATAGATATAGAACATGTGTTTAGTTGATTTTAAAAGTCAAGTTAGAAGGATTAACTTTTGTTTGAGAACAAGTTTAGAATTAACTAAACTATGTTCTAGTGATTACAAGTTTAAACCTTCGAATAAGATAGCTTTATATGTATGAATTGAATGATGTTATGAACATCATTACTACCTTAAGTTCCTTGGATAAACCTACTGGAAAAGAGAAAAATGGATCTAGCTTCAACGGATCCTTGGATGGCTCGAAGTTCTTGAAGCAGAATCATGACACGAAAACAAGTTCAAGTAAGATCATCACTTGAAATAAGATTGTTATAGTTATAGAAATTGAACCAAAGTTTGAATATGATTATTACCTTGTATTAGAATGATAACTTACTGTAAGAAACAAAGATTTCTTGAGGTTGGATGATCACCTTACAAGATTGGAAGTGAGCTAGCAAACTTGAAAGTATTCTTGATTTTATGTAGCTAGAACTTTTGGAATTTATGAAGAACACTTAGAACTTGAAGATAGAACTTGAGAGAGATCAATTAGATGAAGAAAATTGAAGAATGAAAGTGTTTGTAGGTGTTTTTGGTCGTTGGTGTATGGATTAGATATAAAGGATATGTAATTTTGTTTTCATGTAAATAAGTCATGAATGATTACTCATATTTTTGTAATTTTATGAGATATTTCATGCTAGTTGCCAAATGATGGTTCCCACATGTGTTAGGTGACTCACATGGGCTGCTAAGAGCTGATCATTGGAGTGTATATACCAATAGTACATACATCTAAAAGCTGTGTATTGTACGAGTACGAATACGGGTGCATACGAGTAGAATTGTTGATGAAACTGAACGAGGATGTAATTGTAAGCATTTTTGTTAAGTAGAAGTATTTTGATAAGTGTCTTGAAGTCTTTCAAAAGTGTATGAATACATATTAAAACACTACATGTATATACATTTTAACTGAGTCGTTAAGTCATCGTTAGTCGTTACATGTAAATGTTGTTTTGAAACCTTTAGGTTAACGATCTTGTTGAATGTTGTTAACCCATTGTTTATTATAACAAATGAGATGTTAAATTATTATATTATCATGATATTATGATATATAATATATCTTAGTATGATGTATATACAGTTAAATGTCGTTACAACGATAATCGTTACATATATGTCTCGTTTCGAAATCATTAAGTTAGTAGTCTTATTTTTACATATGTATTTCATTGTTAATACACTTAATAATATATTTACTTATCATTTAACATAATTAACCAAGTGTATCAATATCTTAATATGATTCATATGTACCTAGTAAGACGTTGTTATAACGATAATCGTTATATATATCGTTTTCGAGTTTCTTAAATTAATAGTCTCATTTTTATGTATATAACTCATTGTTAAAATACCTAATGAGATACATACTTATAATAAAAACATGTTAACTATATATATAACCATATATATGTCATCGTATAGTTTTTACAAGTTTTAACGTTCGTGAATCACCGGTCAACTTGGGTGGTCAATTGTCTATATGAAACATATTTCAATTAATCAAGTCTTAACAAGTTTGATTGCTTAACATGTTGGAAACATTTAATCATGTAAATATCAATCTCAATTAATATATATAAACATGGAAAAGTTCGGGTCACTACAGTACCTACCCGTTAAATAAATTTCGTCCCGAAATTTTAAGCTGTTGAAGGTGTTGAAGAATCTTCTGGAAATAGATGCGGGTATTTCTTCTTCATCTGATCTTCACGCTCCCAGGTGAACTCGGGTCCTCTACGAGCATTCCATCGAACCTTAACAATTGGTATCTTGTTTTGCTTAAGTCTTTTAACCTCACGATCCATTATTTCGACGGGTTCTTCGATGAATTGAAGTTTTTCGTTGATTTGGATTTCATCTAACGGAATAGTGAGATCTTCTTTAGCAAAACATTTCTTCAAATTCGAGACGTGGAAAGTGTTATGTACAGCCGCGAGTTGTTGAGGTAACTCTAGTCGGTAAGCTACTGGTCCGACACGATCAATAATCTTGAATGGTCCAATATACCTTGGATTTAATTTCCCTCGTTTACCAAATCGAACAACGCCTTTCCAAGGTGCAACTTTAAGCATGACCATCTCTCCAATTTCAAATTCTATATCTTTTCTTTTAATGTCAGCGTAGCTCTTTTGTCGACTTTGGGCGATTTTCAATCTTTGTTGAATTTGGATGATTTTCTCGGTAGTTTCTTGTATTATCTCCGGACCCGTAATCTGTCTATCCCCCACTTCACTCCAACAAATCGGAGACCTGCACTTTCTACCATAAAGTGCTTCAAACGGCGCCATCTCAATGCTTGAATGGTAGCTGTTGTTGTAGGAAAATTCTGCTAACGGTAGATGTCGATCCCAACTGTTTCCGAAATCAATAACACATGCTCGTAGCATATCTTCAAGCGTTTGTGTCGTCCTTTCGCTCTGCCCATCAGTTTGTGGATGATAGGCAGTACTCATGTCTAGACGAGTTCCTAATGCTTGCTGTAATGTCTGCCAGAATCTTGAAATAAATCTGCCATCCCTATCAGAGATAATAGAGATTGGTATTCCATGTCTGGAGACGACTTCCTTCAAATACAGTCGTGCTAACTTCTCCATCTTGTCATCTTCTCTTATTGGCAGGAAGTGTGCTGATTTGGTGAGACGATCAACTATTACCCAAATAGTATCAAAACCACTTGCAGTCCTTGGCAATTTAGTGATGAAATCCATGGTAATGTTTTCCCATTTCCATTTCGGGATTTCGGGTTGTTGAAGTAGACCTGATGGTTTCTGATGCTCAGCTTTGACCTTAGAACACGTCAAACATTCTCCTACGTATTTAGCAACATCGGCTTTCATACCCGGCCACCAAAAATGTTTCTTGAGATCCTTGTACATCTTCCCCGTTCCAGGATGTATTGAGTATCTGGTTTTATGAGCTTCTCTAAGTACCATTTCTCTCATATCTCCAAATTTTGGTACCCAAATCCTTTCAGCCCTATACCGGGTTCCGTCTTCCCGAATATTCAGATGCTTCTCCGATCCTTTGGGTATTTAATCCTTTAAATTTTCCTTTTTTAAAACTCCTTGTTGCGCCTCCTTTATTTGAGTAGTAAGGTTATTATGAATTATTATATTCATAGATTTTACTCGAATGGGTTCTCTGTCCTTCCTGCTCAAGGCATCGACTACCACATTTGCCTTCCCCGGGTGGTAACGAATCTCAAAGTCGTAATCATTCAATAATTCAATCCACCTACGCTGCCTCATATTCAGTTGTTTCTGATTAAATATGTGTTGAAGACTTTTGTGGTCGGTATATATAATACTTTTGACCCCATATAAGTAGTGCCTCCAAGTCTTTAATGCAAAAACAACCGCGCCTAATTCCAAATCATGCGTCGTATAATTTTGTTCGTGAATCTTCAATTGTCTAGACGCATAAGCAATCACCTTCGTTCGTTGCATTAATACACAACCGAGACCTTGCTTTGATGCGTCACAATAAATCACAAAATCATCATTCCCTTCAGGAAATGACAATATAGGTGCCGTAGTTAGCTTTTTCTTCAATAACTGGAACGCTTTCTCTTGTTCATCATTCCATTCAAATTTCTTCCCTTTATGCGTTAATGCAGTCAAGGGTTTTGCTATTCTGGAAAAGTCTTGGATGAACCTTCTGTAGTAACCAGCTAGTCCTAAAAACTGGCGTATGTGTTTCGGAGTTTTCGGGGTTTCCCACTTTTCAACAGATTCTATCTTTGCCGGATCCACCTTAATACCTTCTTTGTTCACTATGTGACCGAGGAATTGAACTTCTTCCAACCAAAATGCACACTTTGAAAACTTAGCGTACAATTCTTCCTTCCTCAATACTTCTAACACCTTTCTCAACTGTTCACCGTGTTCTTGGTCATTCTTTGAGTAAATAAGTATGTCATCAATGAAAACAATGACAAACTTGTCAAGGTATGGTCCACACACTCGGTTCATAAGGTCCATGAACACAGCTGGTGCATTAGTTAAACCAAACGGCATGACCATAAACTCGTAATGACCGTAACGTGTTCTGAAAGCAGTCTTTGGAATATCATCTTCTTTCACCCGCATTTGATGATACCCGGAACGTAAGTCAATCTTTGAATAAACAGACGAGCCTTGTAGTTGATCAAATAAGTCGTCGATTCTCGGTAGTGGGTAGCGGTTCTTGATGATAAGTTTGTTCAACTCTCGGTAGTCGATACACAACCTGAATGTACCATCTTTCTTTTAACAAACAAAACAGGAGCTCCCCACGGTGATGTGCTTGGTCGAATGAAACCACGCTCTAAAAGTTCTTGTAATTGGCTTTGCAGTTCTTTCATCTCGCTGGGTGCGAGTCTGTAAGGAGCACGAGCTATTGGTGCAGCTCCTGGTACAAGATCTATTTGAAATTCAACAGATCGATGTGGGGGTAATCCCGGTAATTCTTTCGGAAATACATCGGGAAATTCTTTTGCAATGGGAACATCATTGATGCTCTTTTCTTCAGTTTGTACTTTCTCGACGTGTGCTAGAACAGCATAGCAACCTTTTCTTATTAGTTTTTGTGCCTTCAAATTACTAATAAGATGTAGCTTCGTGTTGCCCTTTTCTCCGTACACCATTAAGGGTTTTCCTTTTTCTCGTATAATGCGAATTGCATTTTTGTAACAGACGATCTCTGCTTTCACTTCTTTCAACCAATCCATACCGATTATCACATCAAAACACCCTAACTCTACTGGTATCAAATCAATCTTAAATGTTTCGCTAACCAGTTTAATTTCTCGATTCCGACATATATTATCTGCTGAAATTAATTTACCATTTGCTAATTCGAGTAAAAATTTACTATCCAAAGGCGTCAATGGACAACTTAATTTAGCACAAAAATCTCTACTCATATAGCTTCTATCCGCACTCGAATCAAATAAAACGTAAGCAGATTTATTGTCAATAAAAAACGTACCTGTAACAAGCTCCGGGTCTTCCTGTGCCTCTGCCGCATTAATATTGAAAACTCTTCCGCGGCCTTGTCCATTCGTGTTCTCCTGGTTCAGGCAATTTCTAATAATGTGGCCCGGTTTTCCACATTTATAACAAACTACATTGGCATAACTTGCTCCGACACTACTTGCTCCGCCATTACTCGTTCCGACACCATTTGTTCCTTTCGTTCTGTTAACCCCTGGTCCGTAGACATCACACTTCGCCGCGCTATGACCATTTCTTTTACACTTGTTGCAAAATTTGGTGCAGAACCCCGAGTGATACTTTTTACACCTTTGGCATAGCTGCTTCTGATTGTTGTTGTTGCGGTTATTATTGTTGTTGGGATGATTGTTGTAGTTGTTGTTGTTGTTGTTGTTGTTGGGCCGTTTGTTGTAGTTGCGATTGATGTTGCGATTGTTGGGATAATTGTTGCGATTATTGTTGTAATTGCTGTTGTTGTTGTATTGGTGATTCTTATCACCGTTTTCCTCCCACTTTCTTTTGACTTGCTTCACATTGGCCTCTTCAGCAGTCTGTTCTTTAATTCTTTCTTCAATCTGGTTCACTAGTTTGTGAGCCATTCTACATGCCTGTTGTATAGAGGCGGGCTCGTGTGAACTTATATCTTCTTGGATTCTTTCCGGTAATCCTTTCACAAACGCGTCGATCTTCTCTTCCTCATCTTCGAATGCTCCCGGACACAATAGGTACAATTCTGTGAATCATCTTTCGTACGTGGTAATATCAAATCCTTGGGTTCGTAACCCTCTAAGTTCTGTCTTGAGCTTATTGACCTCGGTTCTGGGACGGTACTTCTCGTTCATCAAGTGCTTGAATGCTGACCACGGTAGTGCGTACGCATCGTCTTGTCCCACTTGCTCTAGATAGGTATTCCACCATGTTAACGCAGAACCTGTGAAGGTATGCGTAGCGTACTTCACTTTGTCCTCTTCAGTACACTTACTTATGGCAAACACCGATTCGACCTTCTCGGTCCACCGTTTCAATCCGATCGGTCCTTCGGTTTCATCAAATTCCAAAGGTTTGCAGGCAGTGAATTCTTTGTAGGTGCATCCTACACGATTTCCTGTACTGCTAGATCCAAGGTTATTATTGGTATGTAGCGCAGCTTGTACTGCGGCTATGTTTGAAGCTAGAAAAGTACGGAATTCCTCTTCATTCATATTTACGGTGTGTCGAGTAGTCGGTGCCATTTCCTTTAAAATAGTCAAATGGAACAAGTTAATCATACAGAATATTAAGAGTAGTTAATAGTATTTCGTAGCATAATATGAACTCATTTATAAAAGCTTTTTCTTCATATTAGCGTTTTATAAGTTTAAATTCGGGTAGTACCTACCCGTTAAGTTCATACTTAGTAGCTAATATACAATTCAACTACTACAATTCTATATGAAAAACTGATTGTAATAATATTTCGCGTTCAAACTTTTACACAATATTTTACAAACTTACAATACCGCTTATTTTACATATAGCATGAAATATAGCACACAATAAATTTGATACAAGATGGTTGTGAAGATAATTCTAGCTAGTACACAAGTCGTTCAGCAAAGGCAATAAAGACACGTAATTCATACGTCCAGAAACAAGTCATGCATTCTGGTTTTACTAGGATTACTTCCCATCCTTGGTCTTGTGGAACATAACCGTTATGGCCGTTGATAAGACAGCGTGTTGTAACGTCGTCAAAGGGACGAGGGTTACGTAATGTCCAACAGTCCCGTAACAATCTGAAAACCTCATTTCTTACCCCAATTACCGACTCCGTCACTTGTGGGAACGTTTTGTTTAATAGTTGTAGCCCGATGTTCTTGTTCTCACTTTGGTGAGAAGCGAACATTACTAATCCGTAAGCATAACATGCTTCTTTATGTTGCATGTTAGCCGCTTTTTCTAAATCACGAAGTCCAATATTCGGATATATTGAGTCAAAATAATTTCTTAACCCATTGCGTAAAATAGCATTTGGGTTCCCCGCAATATATGCGTCAAAGTAAACACATCGTAACTTATGGATTTCCCAATGTGATATCCCCCATCTTTCGAACGAAAGCCTTTTATAAACCAGGGCATTCTTGGAACGTTCTTCGAATGTCTTACAAACTGATCTCGCCTTAAATAGTTGTGCCGAAGAATTCTGACCGACTCTAGATAAGATTTCATCAATCATGTCTCCGGGTAGGTCTCTTAAAATATTGGGTTGTCTATCCATTTTGTGTTTTTATACTGTAAAATAGACAAGAGTTAGATTCATAAAAAAAAAATACTTATTAATACAAGCAATTTTTACATATATCATAAAGCATAAGCACACTATATTACTTATATTACACCTCACGAATACAACTATCTTATTCCGACTCGCTTGTTTCTTCTTCTTCGGTTTTGGTTCGTTTTGCCAAGTTTCTAGGGATATATGATGTTCCCCTAATACGAGCCGTCGTTATCCACATTGGTTTAGAAAAACCTGGTGGTTTAGAGGTTCCCGGGTCATTGTTACAACTTAAGGACTTCGGGGGTTGACGATACATATAAAGTTCATCGGGGTTGGAATTAGATTTCTCTATTTTTATGCCCTTTCCCTTATTATTTTCTTTTGCCTTTTTAAATTCAGTTGGGGTAATTTCTATAACATCATCGGAATTCTCGTCGGAATCCGATTCATCGGAGAATTGGTAATCCTCCCAATATTTTGCTTCCTTGGCGGAAACACCATTGACCATAATTAACCTTGGTCGGTTGGTTGAGGATTTTCTTTTACTTAACCGTTTTATTATTTCCCCCACCGGTTCTATTTCTTCATCCGGTTCCGATTCTTCTTCCGGTTCCGATTCTTCTTCCTGTTCCGACTCTTCTTCTGGTTCCTCTTCGGGAACTTGTGAATCAGTCCACGAATCATTCCAATTTACATTTGACTCTTCATTATTATTAGGTGAGTCAATGAAACTTGTTCTAGAGGTAGACATCTATCACATAATATCAAACGCGTTAAGAGATTAATATATCACATAATATTCACATGTTAAAAATATATAGTTTCCAACAAAATTTGTTAAGCAATCATTTTTCAAGTAAACACGGTCGAAGTCCAGACTCACTAATGCATCCTAACAAACTCGATAAGACACACTAATGCAAAATTCTGGTTCTCTAAGACCAACGCTCGGATACCAACTGAAATGTCCCGTTCTTATTGATTAAAAACGTTCCATATTAATTGATTTCGTTGCGAGGTTTTGACCTCTATATGAGACGTTTTTCAAAGACTGCATTCATTTTAAAACAAACCATAACCTTTATTTCATCAATAAAGGTTTAAAAAGCTTTACGTAGATTATCAAATAATGATAATCTAAAATATCCTGTTTACACACGACCATTACATAATGGTTTACAATACAAATATGTTACAACAAAATAAGTTTCTTGAATGCAGTTTTTACACAATATCATACAAGCATGGACTCCAAATCTCGTCCTTATTTAAGTATGCGACAGCGGAAGCTCTTAATAAACACCTGAGAATAAACATGCTTAAAACGTCAACAAAAATGTTGGTGAGTTATAGGTTTAACCTATATATATCAAATCATAATAATAGACCACAAGATTTCATATTTCAATACACATCCCATACATAGAGATAAAAATCATTCATATGGTGAACACCTGGTAACCGACATTAACAAGATGCATATATAAGAATATCCCCATCATTCCGAGACACCCTTCGGATATGATATAAATTTTGAAGTACTAAAGCATCCGGTACTTTGGATGGGGTTTGTTAGGCCCAATAGATCTATCTTTAGGATTCACGTCAATTAGGGTGTCTGTTCCCTAATTCTTAGATTACCAGACTTAATAAAAAGGGGCATATTCGATTTTGATAATTCAACCATAGAATGTAGTTTCACGTACTTGTGTCTATTTTGTAAATCATTTTTAAAACCTGCATGTATTCTCATCCCAAAAATATTAGATTTTAAAAGTGGGACTATAACTCACATTCACAGATTTTTACTTCGTCGGGAAGTAAGACTTGGCCACTGGTTGATTCACGAACCTATAACAATATATACATATATATCAAAGTATGTTCAAAATATATTTACAACACTTTTAATATATTTTGATGTTTTAAGTTTATTAAGTCAGCTGTCCTCGTTAGTAACCTACAACTAGTTGTCCACAATTAGATGTACAGAAATAAATCGATAAATATTATCTTGAATCAATCCACGACCCAGTGTATACGTATCTCAGTATTGATCACAACTCAAACTATATATATTTTGGAATCAACCTCAACCCTGTATAGCTGAAATGTCCCGTTCTTATTGATTAAAAACGTTCCATATTAATTGATTTCATTGCGAGGTTTTGACCTCTATATGAGACGTTTTTCAAAGACTGCATTCATTTTTAAACAAACCATAACCTTTATTTCATCAATAAAGGTTTAAAAAGCTTTACGTAGATTATCAAATAATGATAATCTAAAATATCCTGTTTACACACGACCATTACATAATGGTTTACAATACAAATATGTTACAACAAAATAAGTTTCTTGAATGCAGTTTTTACACAATATCATACAAGCATGGACTCCAAATCTTGTCCTTATTTAAGTATGCGACAGCGGAAGCTCTTAATAATCACCTGAGAATAAACATGCTTAAAACGTCAACAAAAATGTTGGTGAGTTATAGGTTTAACCTATATATATCAAATCGTAACAATAGACCACAAGATTTCATATTTCAATACACATCCCATACATAGAGATAAAAATCATTCATATGGTGAACACCTGGTAACCGACAATAACAAGATGCATATATAAGAATATCCCCATCATTCCGGGACACCCTTCGGATATGATATAAATTTCGAAGTACTAAAGCATCCGGTACTTTGGATGGGGTTTGTTAGGCCCAATAGATCTATCTTTAGGATTCGCGTCAATTAGGGTGTCTGTTCCCTAATTCTTAGATTACCAGACTTAATAAAAAGGGGCATATTCGATTTCGATAATTCAACCATAGAATGTAGTTTCACGTACTTGTGTCTATTTTGTAAATCATTTATAAAACCTGCATGTATTCTCATCCCAAAAATATTAGATTTTAAAAGTGGGACTATAACTCACTTTCACAGATTTTTACTTCGTCGGGAAGTAAGACTTGGCCACCGGTTGATTCACGAACCTATAACAATATATACATATATATCAAAGTATGTTCAAAATATATTTACAACACTTTTAATATATTTTGATGTTTTAAGTTTATTAAGTCAGCTGTCCTCGTTAGTAACCTACAACTAGTTGTCCACAGTTAGATGTACAGAAATAAATCGATAAATATTATCTTGAATCAATCCACGACCCAGTGTATACGTATCTCAGTATTGATCACAACTCAAACTATATATATTTTGGAATCAACCTCAACCCTGTATAGCTAACTCCAACATTCACATATAGAGTGTCTATGGTTGTTCCGAAATATATATAGATGTGTCGACATGATAGGTCGAAACATTGTATACGTGTCTATGGTATCTCAAGATTACATAATATATAATACAAGTTGATTAAGTTATGGTTGGAATAGATTTGTTACCAATTTTCACGTAGCTAAAATGAGAAAAATTATCCAATCTTGTTTTACCCATAACTTCTTTATTTTAAATCTGTTTTGAGTGAATCAAATTGCTATGGTTTCATATTGAACTCTATTTTATGAATCTAAACAAACAAAGTATAGGTTTCTAGTCGGAAAAATAAGTTACAAGTCGTTTTTGTAAAGGTAGTCATTTCAGTCGAAAGAACGACGTCTAGATGACCATTTTAGAAAACATACTTCCACTTTGAGTTTAACCATAATTTTTGGATATAGTTTCATGTTCATAATAAAAATCATTTTCTCAGAATAACAACTTTTAAATCAAAGTTTATCATAGTTTTTAATTAACTAACCCAAAACAGCCCGCGGTGTTACTACGACGGCGTAAATCCGGTTTTACGGTGTTTTTCGTGTTTCCAGGTTTTAAATCATTAAGTTAGCATATCATATAGATATAGAACATGTGTTTAGTTGATTTTAAAAGTCAAGTTAGAAGGATTAACTTTTGTTTGCGAACAAGTTTAGAATTAACTAAACTATGTTCTAGTGATTACAAGTTTAAACCTTCGAATAAGATAGCTTTATATGTATGAATCGAATGATGTTATGAACATCATTACTACCTTAAGTTCCTTGGATGAACCTACTGGAAAAGAGAAAAATGGATCTAGCTTCAATGGATCCTTGGATGGCTCAAAGTTCTTGAAGCAAAATCATGACACGAAAACAAGTTCAAGTAAGATCATCACTTGAAATAAGATTGTTATAGTTATAGAAATTGAACCGAAGTTTGAATATGATTATTACCTTGTATTAGAATGATAACCTACTGTAAGAAACAAAGATTTCTTGAGGTTGGATGATCACCTTACAAGATTGGAAGTGAGCTAGCAAACTTGAAAGTATTCTTGATTTTATGAAACTAGAACTTTTGGAATTTATGAAGAACACTTAGAACTTGAAGATAGAACTTGAGAGAGTTCAATTAGATGAAGAAAATTGAAGAATGAAAGTGTTTGTAGGTGTTTTTGGTCGTTGGTGTATGGATTAGATATAAAGGATATGTAATTTTGTTTTCATGTAAATAAGTCATGAATGATTACTCATATTTTTGTAATCTTATGAGATATTTCATGCTAGTTGCCAAATGATGGTTCCCACATGTGTTAGGTGACTCACATGGGCTGCCAAGAGCTGATCATTGGAGTGTATATACCAATAGTACATACATCTAAAAGCTGTGTATTGTACGAGTACGAATACGGGTGCATACGAGTAGAATTGTTGATGAAACTGAACGAGAATGTAATTGTAAGCATTTTTGTTAAGTAGAAGTATTTTGATAAGTGTATTGAAGTCTTTCAAAAGTGTATAAATACATATTAAAACACTACATGTATATACATTTTAACTGAGTCGTTAAGTCATCGTTAGTCGTTACATGTAAGTGTTGTTTTGAAACCTTTAGGTTAACGATCTTGTTAAATGTTGTTAACCCAATGTTTATAATATCAAAAGAGATTTTAAATTATTATATTATCATGATATTATGATGTACGAATATCTCTTAATATGATATATATACATTAAATGTCGTTACAACGATAAACGTTACATATATGTCTTGTTTCAAAATCATTAAGTTAGTAGTCTTGTTTTTACATATGTAGTTCATTGTTAATATAATTAATGATATGTTTACTTATCATAATATCATGTTAACTATATATATAACCATATATATGTCATCATATAGTTTTTTTACAAGTTTTAACGTTCGTGAATCACCGGTCAACTTGGGTGGTCAATTGTCTATATGAAACCTATTTCAATTAATCAAGTCTTAACAAGTTTGATTGCTTAACATGTTGGAAACATTTAATCATGTAAATATCAATCTCAATTAATATATATAAACATGGAAAAGTTCGGGTCACTACAGTACCTACCCGTTAAATAAATTTCGTCCCGAAATTTTAAGCTGTTGAAGGTGTTGACGAATCTTCTGGAAATAGATGCGGGTATTTGTTCTTCATCTGATCTTCACGCTCCCAGGTGAACTCGGGTCCTCTACGAGCATTCCATCGAACCTTAACAATTGGTATCTTGTTTTGCTTAAGTCTTTTAACCTCACGATCCATTATTTCGACGGGTTCTTCGATGAATTGGAGTTTTTCGTTGATTTGGATTTCATCTAACGGAATAGTGAGATCTTCTTTAGCAAAACATTTCTTCAAATTCGAGACGTGGAAAGTGTTATGTACAGCCGCGAGTTGTTGAGGTAACTCAAGTCGGTAAGCTACTGGTCCGACACGATCAATAATCTTGAATGGTCCAATATACCTTGGATTTAATTTCCCTCGTTTACCAAATCGAACAACGCCTTTCCAAGGTGAAACTTTAAGCATGACCATCTCTCCAATTTCAAATTCTATATCTTTTCTTTTAATGTCAGCGTAGCTCTTTTGTCGACTTTGGGCGGTTTTCAACCGTTGTTGAATTTGGATGATCTTCTCGGTAGTTTCTTGTATAATCTCCGGACCCGTAATCTGTCTATCCCCCACCTCACTCCAACAAATCGGAGACCTGCACTTTCTACCATAAAGTGCTTCAAACGGTGCCATCTCAATGCTTGAATGGTAGCTGTTGTTGTAGGAAAATTCTGCTAACGGTAGATGTCGATCCCAACTGTTTCCGAAATCAATAACACATGCTCGTAGCATGTCTTCAAGCGTTTGTATCGTCCTTTCGCTCTGCCCATCAGTTTGTGGATGATAGGCAGTACTCATGTCTAGACGAGTTCCTAATGCTTGCTGTAATGTCTGCCAGAATCTTGAAATAAATCTGCCATCCCTATCAGAGATAATAGAGATTGGTATTCCATGTCTGGAGACGACTTCCTTCAAATACAGTCGTGCTAACTTCTCCATCTTGTCATCTTCTCTTATTGGTAGGAAGTGTGCTGATTTGGTGAGACGATCAACTATTACCCAAATAGTATCAAAACCACTTGCAGTCCTTGGCAATTTAGTGATGAAATCCATGGTAATGTTTTCCCATTTCCATTCCGGGATTTCGGGTTGTTGAAGTAGACCTGATGGTTTCTGATGCTCAGCTTTGACCTTAGAACACGTCAAACATTCTCCTACGTATTTAGCAACATCGGCTTTCATACCCGGCCACCAAAAATGTTTCTTGAGATCCTTGTACATCTTCCCCGTTCCAGGATGTATTGAGTATCTGGTTTTATGAGCTTCTCTAAGTACCATTTCTCTCATATCTCCAAATTTTGGTACCCAAATCCTTTCAGCCCTATACCGGGTTCCGTCTTCCCGAATATTAAGATGCTTCTCCGATCCTTTGGGTATTTCATCCTTTAAATTTCCCTCTTTTAAAACTCCTTGTTGCGCCTCCTTTATTTGAGTAGTAATGTTATTATGAATCATTATATTCATAGATTTTACTCGAATGGGTTCTCTATCCTTCCTGCTCAAGGCATCGGCTACCACATTTGCCTTCCCCGGGTGGTAACGAATCTCAAAATCGTAATCATTCAATAATTCAATCCACCTACGCTGCCTCATATTCAGTTGTTTCTGATTAAATATGTGTTGAAGACTTTTGTGGTCGGTATATATAATACTTTTGACCCCATATAAGTAGTGCCTCCAAGTCTTTAATGCAAAAACAACCGCGCCTAATTCCAAATCATGCGTCGTATAATTTTGTTCGTGAATCTTCAATTGTCTAGACGCATAAGCAATCACCTTCGTTCGTTGCATTAATACACAACCGAGACCTTGCTTTGATGCGTCACAATAAATCACAAAATCATCATTCCCTTCAGGCAATGACAATATAGGTGCCGTAGTTAGCTTTTTCTTCAATAACTGAAACGCTTTCTCTTGTTCATCATTCCATTCAAATTTCTTCCCTTTATGCGTTAATGCAGTCAAGGGTTTTGCTATTCTGGAAAAGTCTTGGATGAACCTTCTGTAGTAACCAGCTAGTCCTAAAAACTGGCGTATGTGTTTCGGAGTTTTCGGGGTTTCCCACTTTTCAACAGTTTCTATCTTTGCCGGATCCACCTTAAAACCTTCTTTGTTCACTATGTGACCGAGGAATTGAACTTCTTCCAACCAAAATGCACACTTTGAAAACTTAGCGTACAATTCTTCCTTCCTCAATACTTCTAACACCTTTCTCAAATGTTCACCGTGTTCTTGGTCATTCTTTGAGTAAATAAGTATGTCATCAATGAAAACAATGACAAATTTGTCAAGGTATGGTCCACACACTCGGTTCATAAGGTCCATGAACATAGCTGGTGCATTAGTTAAACCAAACGGCATGACCATAAACTCGTAATGACCGTAACGTGTTCTGAAAGCAGTCTTTGGAATATCATCTTCTTTCACCCGCATTTGATGATACCCGGAACGTAAGTCAATCTTTGAATAAACAGACGAGCCTTGTAGTTGATCAAATAAGTCGTCGATTCTCGGTAGTGGGTAGCGGTTCTTGATGGTAAGTTTGTTCAACTCTCGGTAGTCGATACACAATCTGAATGTACCATCTTTCTTCTTGACAAACAAAACAGGAGCTCCCCACGGTGATGTGCTTGGTCGAATGAAACCACGCTCTAAAAGTTCTTGTAATTGGCTTTGCAGTTCTTTCATCTCGCTGGGTGCGAGCCTGTAAGGAGCACGAGCTATTGGTGCAGCTCCTGGTATAAGATCTATTTGAAATTCAACGGATCGATGTGGGGGTAATCCCGGTAATTCTTTCGGAAATACATCGGGAAATTCTTTTGCAATGGGAACATCATTGATGCTCTTTTCTTCAGTTTGTACTTTCTCGACGTGTGCTAGAACAGCATAGCAACCTTTTCTTATTAGTTTTTGTGCCTTCAAATTACTAATAAGATGTAGCTTCGTGTTGCCCTTTTCTCCGTACACCATTAAGGGTTTTCCTTTTTCTCGTATAATGCGAATTGCATTTTTGTAACAAACGATCTCCGCTTTCACTTCTTTCAACCAGTCCATACCGATTATCACATCAAAACTCCCTAACTCTACTGGTATCAAATCAATCTTAAATGTTTCGCTAACCAGTTTAATTTCTCGATTCCGACATATATTATCTGCTGAAATTAATTTACCATTTGCTAATTCGAGTAAAAATTTACTATCCAAAGGCGTCAATGGACAACTTAATTTAGCACAAAAATCTCTACTCATATAGCTTCTATCCGCACCCGAATCAAATAAAACGTAAGCAGATTTATTGTCAATAAGAAACGTACCCGTAACAAGCTCCGGGTCTTCCTGTGCCTCTACCGCATTAATATTGAAAACTCTTCCACGGCCTTGTCCATTCGTGTTCTCCTGGTTCGGGCAATTTCTAATAATGTGGCCTGGTTTTCCACATTTATAACAAACTACATTGGCATAACTTGCTCCGACACTACTTGCTCCGCCATTACTCGTTCCAACACCATTTGTTCCTTTCGTTCTATTAACCCCTGGTCCGTAGACCTCACACTTCGCCGCGCTATGACCATTTCTTTTACACTTGTTGCAAAATTTGGTGCAGAACCCCGAGTGATTCTTTTCACACCTTTGGCATAGTTGCTTCTGATTGTTGTTGTTGTTGTTGCGGTTATTATTGTTGTTGGGATGATTGTTGTAGTTGCTGTTGTTGTTGTTGTTGTTGTTGTTGGGCCGTTTGTTGTAGTTGCGATTGATGTTGCGATTGTTGGGATAATTGTTGCGATTATTGTTGTAATTGCTGTTGTTGTTGTATTGGTGATTCTTATCACCGTTTTCCTCCCACTTTCTTTTGACTTGCTTCACATTGGCCTCTTCAGCAGTCTGTTCTTTAATTCTTTCTTCAATCTGGTTCACTAGTTTGTGAGCCATTCTACATGCCTGTTGTATGGAGGCGGGCTCGTGTGAACTTATATCTTCTTGGATTCTTTCCGGTAATCCTTTCACAAACGCGTCGATCTTCTCTTCCTCATCTTCGAATGCTCCCGGACACAATAGGCACAATTCTGTGAATCGTCTTTCGTACGTGGTAATATCAAATCCTTGGGTTCGTAACCCTCTAAGTTCTGTCTTGAGCTTATTGACCTCGGTTCTGGGACGGTACTTCTCGTTCATCAAGTGCTTGAATGCTGACCACGGTAGTGCGTACGCATCATCTTGTCCCACTTGCTCTAGATAGGTATTCCACCATGTTAACGCAGAACCTGTGAAGGTATGCGTAGCGTACTTCACTTTGTCCTCTTCAGTACACTTACTTATGGCAAACACCGATTCAACCTTCTCGGTCCACCGTTTCAATCCGATCGGTCCTTCGGTTCCATCAAATTCCAAAGGTTTGCAGGCAGTGAATTCTTTGTAGGTGCATCCTACACGATTTCCTGTACTGCTAGATCCAAGGTTATTGTTGGTATGTAGCGCAGCCTTGTAGCGACCCCGACAAATCGTCAAGTGACGGCGTCGGCTACGTGGGTCCCATTACCTGATTATAAGTCTTTAAGATAACGTTTGACCAAAATATGTCGCCTTCATTTCAAAATAAGATTTGTTGCAAAGTTTACAAGAATTGTTCAACCAAAAGTTAAGTTACAACGTTATAAATACGATTGAAATCTAGGCGACACGGTTTAAAGTAAAGTCAAAAGACGCTCCATGAAATGCATGTATACTCGACATCGGATGCAAGTATCAAATAGTGAGCGGAAGCTTGTATCACATATCGTGCAAGACCTGAGAAAAACATAGAAGAATCTGTCAACGAAAACGTTGGTGAAATCATAGGTTTAGTAAGTATTAAACGTTGTCTTTGAACCACAAGATTTTGTATATCCATAACGTAGATTATCCAAATCATTTGCATTCCAAAAGTGTTGTTATACGCGAGCACTCAATTATCAAAACTTAACCAACGTTACCCCATCACACAGTGCTAGAACCCGCACTAAAACACAAAAATATATTTCATCCGCATAACGGTAGCGAACCGTCCGAATGAGGGTTTGTTAAACCCGTATGGCCACACAATATAAGTTCTCGCTTACACCCTGCAAGTGTAACTAATGATAATCGAATTGAGGCATTTTTGTTCTAACTCGCACGTGGAATGTTTGTTTTCACACTTGTGTTCAAAACATAAAAGTAAGTAGTACAAGATGTAACAAAGTAGATGTTTTCTCAGCCCACGATTTAAAAGTATAAAAGTTGTTGAAAAAGGTGGGACTATGATCTCACCTTGAGCGCGAGAGTTAATAAAGTACTTCAACAAGTAAACGCGTGCAAAGACAAAGCTAGTCTTGACCTAAACAATAGGTTTGTATCAATAACGGTAAACACGATAGGTCAAAGATGTTCAATTAGTCCTATGGCTCGTTACGACTCAATAATGTAGCATGTGAGTCAAGTTGTCATGTTTCATGCAAGGTACAAGTATAAAAACATGTTAGAACGATTGCACAATTATTTGGTTAAGTTTGATTAAAAGTCAACTTGGTCGGGTCAAAGTCAACAGAAAAGTCAACGGGGTCGGGTTGGATATCCGACAATTTTTCTAAGTTATATAATCATATATGAGCATGTTGGCCAAGTTTCATGTTAATCGGAGGTCCGTAGCATAGCAAACATTTTCATGTCAAATGACCAAGTGAACAGCCAGTTTTAGCACAATGGGACGGCGTCCCAAGTAGCTAGACGGCGTCCCAAATTGAAGAGTGGGACGGCGTCCTAATGGGCTAGACGGCGTCCCAAATTGAAGAGTGGGACGGCGTCTTGAGTTTCTGGACGGCGTCCCAAATGCCTTCCAGGCCCTGTTTGCTGAATTTCTCAATTACACGAACCAAAACACAAACCAACACATTTTACAAACCGCAAACAATTAGAACATGTATTTTATATCATCGGAAAGCTCTTTCGACAAGGAGCGCAACTAAGCACTTTTCATCAAGCAAAAACATCATATACTATAACCGAAATCCCGTCAAGCGATCAATAGAGGTTTATTTTCAAGTTTTAAGTTTATCAATTGCAATTCAAGTTTCGGGAATCCAATTTATACATATGATATGCCGTTTTGAAGGTAATGAAATGTGTAATACAACTAAACACTTATCAATAACACTAACAAGCATTCAACGCATCAAAAGTTTGTTTTTAAGAGTTGTCAAACCCTAACCAAACCTCAAAATCACTAATCATGTTAATGTAAGGTTTTCATGTCAATCAACACACCAAAACGAAGCTATTGAAGTAACTAACACTTTGAACACACAAACATTAACATCTAAACACATTTCATCATCCAAAATCAAAGAGTAAGCATACACTTTTCATTATCAAGCTAGTTACACCTAAACATCAAGATCGAGCATACAAATCATATATTCATGTTATACACGAGCCATAGACACTAACTAACAACATATCAAGTCAAAAACACGAATTTGAGAAATCTAGAGTTTTAGAAATGTTACCCAAAATCGAAGTGGTTAGCATCAAATCGAAGAGGATGATGAGAGGATCAAGAATACGTAGTCGGATTTGTTGTGAGCTTCCAAGATCAAAATTAGATGATGAATTTGTGTTTGTGTTCTTGAGAGAAAAGGAAGAAAGAAAAAGAGGAAGAAGATGGTGAAATGAAGTGTGTGGTGGTGAGGAGCCACTAGTTAGCCAAGTTTACCCGAGTGGCGAGATTAGTCCCTCAAGTTTGTTGTCGGGTGCGGGAAATAACCAAACGACTATTTTTAAAACGCAAGTTAACGAGAGATGTTATAATTAAATGACGGAATTATTATGAACGTTAGTCAACGGAAACTACGAATTTAAATAACGAAAGGTATTATTTAAAAGAAAAGACGGTGTTAAAAATAAATTTAACGGAAAAACGCGGGATGTTACATTATCCACAACTCAAAAGAAATTTCGTCCCGAAATTTAGTTGGAAGTAGTAGTCGATATCTCTTACTCGAGACTTTACGTTGTCAATGCTATGAATAAGTGAAAGTACGTTCTTGAGGGTTCTCATGAATTTGGATAGTCAGGGTTTTACGTTGCATTAAGGTTCGGTTTTTACGATCCCCAGTTTCAACTGATTTTCCTATGAAGAGAAGTTTGTCATCGATAGTTGATGTATCCAGCAGGATTGCACGTTCCTGTTCCGCAGGACACGTTTCTAAGTTTGTTACACGAAATGTAGGGTAAACGGAAACTTAATTGAGTCGGCCGTTCTAAATGGTAGGAAGCGGCTCTAATACGCCCCAAGGTTTCAAAAGGTTCAATATTGCGGATATAACCTTTCTCGATTTTCCAAAATGGATTACACCTTTCCAAGGTGCGGTTTCTCAATGTTACGCGGTTACACACTGGGATTTGTGAGGTTTTCATCTAAGTTTAGTATAACTCTTCTGGCGACTACGGATCGTCTCGAGCCCTCCTCGGATTTGAATGATTTCGATTGTTGTTTCTTGATGGAGTTCAGATTTCGGTGGTTGATGCTTTGGTTAAATGAACAGGGGTATGACATTAGCGGTCATATAGGGTTTCGGAAAGTGCGCGTGAACACACGAGTGGTAACTACTGTCGTAAGAGTGATCTACTAAAAGTGACAATACGAGTTTGTGACATGTCTTTCCAAGACGTAAATCGTTCGTTTGCTCGGTTCGTCGGTTTGTGGGTGGTACGCGGTACTCATGTCTAAACGGGTCTCCAAGGTTTCTTGTAAAACTAGAAGTGAAACGAGTATTTCGATACGGAAAAATTGACAAAGATACGCCGTGTTGGAATAGAATCTCTTAAGATACGTTTGAACAAGTTAGTTAGGGTTCGAAAAAATGTTCGTTAGGACTATTCACCCTCGTGGCGAATACTAATGTAATATGATGAATTTCTCCATCCATGGAGAAATGTTACAAGGAGTTTCTCTAAACGGAAATGCGAACGGTAGAGATAGTAGTGAAATGAGGACTTAGAATAGGATGAGCTTGCATCTCGAGGTTGCCATAACGTGCCTCTAGTTGTCAAAAGTTGAAGTCTGAAAGAGAAACGAGGTAGTACACATAGTTGTATAGTTCGGGGTTGAATAATAGTTGACCGATTATCAGAAACACAAGGGCGTTAAGTCAAAGAAGAGTGAAGTATCGTTGGATTGTGTGTTATCTTAAATTCCAGTAATATCAGACGGTGACGGTGAAATAACAGAGGTATGTAGTGTGGTACGTGATGATGAGAAGTTTGATCGGATCCACAATTTAGTATTCGAATTCTTCGTGTAAAATAATGAATTTTAGTTATGTTGATTTTTGAGTCGAGAGAGTATGCCTTTCGGCGTTCAAGTAGAAATATTTCCATGTTTGAGTTCCATCTGTTGCTATACGATTTTAACTAGAAATGTTGGTGTGAAGAATCACGCTCAAGGTTCGAACACGGGGAGGTTTAGAGTTTTCCTTAGTGAGTTAACGAGTTTAAAAGTCGTGTAACACGAGAAAAGTCAGAAATGAATCTTCGGTAAAAATAGACGAGATCTAAGATTTTACGAATACGAGTCAGAGTTTAACGATTACGTGTGGCTTGATTTCGAGATTGATTGTAATGCCTTGACCATTAACATCATGGTCTAGAAAAATTTGACTTCGTTTAACAGAAATTCTCACTCGGAGAATTTGGTATAAAGTTGCTCTTTTCTCAAATGTTCGAGCTTAAGATGGTGGTGTTGTTCGTTTTCCCTTTTTTTTTTTTTTTTTTTTTTTACTTGAATAAGTTAAGATGTCATCTATGAATACAGATTAGTCTATATGAATTTGCATACGCGGTTCAAGAGGTTTAAGGATACGGGCGAGCCCTAAATAAATCAAACGGTACTAAGAGAGATTTACAACTAACGTGGCGAGTTCGGAAAGTGGCTTAGGAGACATCGTCTCCCTTAACCCCCAATTGGTGATAACCGGAACGGAGGTCGATTTGGAACATACGGGATTCGTGCAAAAATCATGAGGTCATGGATGCGAGGGAGAGGGTATCGGTTTCCAACCGAAAATTTCTTAGTTCCCAATAATCTATACATAAATGTAGGGCAACAATTTCTCCTTAATGAATAGGTTTTGGGTTCCTCAGTTCTATTGGTGTCGAGTTCAATTTCTTAACGTATATCCTCCGAAAATATTTATAGGCACACAAATTTTTTTTTTTTTTTTTTTTTTTTTTTTTTTTTTTTTTTTTTTCGTTGGTCGCTTAAATCGCCTAAATAGTATCTAGGGGAAAAGAGGTGGAATATAAAGAGCACGAGTCAAATCCTTGGTTATAAAACGTCTAACGGTACTCGAATCGAATAAGTATGAAATATACGGTTTGTTGTGAAGAAACGTACCCGTGACTAGTCCATCATCGTCTCGGGCATCCTAGGTGTCGATGTTGTAAGTTCAACGGCGCGCGTTGGTTTTTGCTTTATTCTTTGGGCATTCATTCCTAAAATGACCCGATTGGCCACATTTGTAGCAAATACTCGGCTTTGGTGCGCCGGGCCCCTTTTGAGTGACGGGAGCAGTACTTCCACAATACTTGGCAATATGACCACTACCTTGGCACCGATGGCAAATTAGCTTGCCACATTCACCAAAATGATGCTTGTGGCATTTGTTGCAAAAAGGTCGTGTCCCGGCATAACTTTTCTTGCCGACAGGGGTGAGAGGTTCCTTGGAAAAGTTGTTGTTGTAGTTACCCGATTGGGGGGCTTCCCATTTTCTTTTGTTGTCACCCGACTCATCCTCGGCTCTAGGTGCCTGCACTTCAATCTCGTCCACTGTTTCAATCAATTGGCGGGCCATATTCAAAGCCTCTTGGTGGTTAGCGGGTTTGGATGACATTACTCCTTGTTTGATGCTCTTGGGAAGACCATCCATGTAAAGTTCAACCCTTAGAGGTTCGGGGGTCACGAGGTTTGGGCACATCAAGGATAGCTCAGAAAATCGTTGATTATATGCCTTTAGGTCATTCCCGACCGCTTTTAAAGTTCTTAGTTCGTGTTCGAGCTTACGGGTCTCTTCGCGCGGGAAGTACTCGGTGATCATCTTTTTCTTTAAGTCGGCCCATGAGAGAGTGTGAGCTTCATCGATACCCACCGACAGCACATACGTATTCCACCATGTGAGGGCGATACCGGCGAAAGTGTGGGTGGAATATTTGACTTTGTCTTGGTCCCGACAACCGCTTATGCTAAAAACGGCTTCTGTTTGCTCAAACCATCGGGTGAGCACAACCGGTCCTCCGGTCCCATCGAAGGTGTGGGGTTTGCACCCCATGAAAGTTTTGTAGGAGCAACCCTCGTTTGAATTACCGGCTCCATGGTTGTTGTGGTTGTGGTTGTTATTGATGTCGGAGGAGATACTAGCCATAGCCGCACCTATGGCGGTGGCTATCATGCGTTGAAAAGCTTGTTCGGAAGTTTCATTACGTGGTCCGCGACGGGGAAGCATTGTTCCTTCAAGACACAAGAATATCGTTGATTAGTATTCTCAATAATACTAATCATGATAGGGAAGGATGATGTAGAGAAAATTTTCCTTGACTCGCCTTAAATTCTTTATGTCATAATGTCGGAACGTCCATGTGAATCACCGTAATATAATCCCGGAAATTATATTACCCTGATTCTCATGTGCATTTAACATTACTTCATAAAGTCAAAGTGGCGCATCAACAAAATTCATCAACTTAAGATTAAGATCGAATACGAGTTAGATATGATATAAGAGTTCGAGTATAAATGCACAATTAGTCAAGTAATCCCTACTTCAGTCTATATGCCGGTTGTAGTCTAGATTCACCTATGTACCCTATGACTCGGGGTGGACACAAATGAACTCTAAATCCCTACAACCTGGCTCTGATACCAACTGTAGCGACCCCGACAAATCGTCAAGTGACGGCGTCGGCTACGTGGGTCCCATTACCTGATTATAAGTCTTTAAGATAACGTTTGACCAAAATATGTCGCCTTCATTTCAAAATAAGATTTGTTGCAAAGTTTACAAGAATTGTTCAACCAAAAGTTAAGTTACAACGTTATAAATACGATTGAAATCTAGGCGACACGGTTTAAAGTAAAGTCAAAAGACGCTCCATGAAATGCATGTATACTCGACATCGGATGCAAGTATCAAATAGTGAGCGGAAGCATGTATCACATATCGTGCAAGACCTGAGAAAAACATAGAAGAATCTGTCAACGAAAACGTTGGTGAAATCATAGGTTTAGTAAGTATTAAACGTTGTCTTTGAACCACAAGATTTTGTATATCCATAACGTAGATTATCCAAATCATTTGCATTCCAAAAGTGTTGTTATACGCGAGCACTCAATTATCAAAACTTAACCAACGTTACCCCATCACACAGTGCTAGAACCCGCACTAAAACACAAAAATATATTTCATCCGCATAACGGTAGCGAACCGTCCGAATGAGGGTTTGTTAAACCCGTATGGCCACACAATATAAGTTCTCGCTTACACCCTGCAAGTGTAACTAATGATAATCGAATTGAGGCATTTTTGTTCTAACTCGCACGTGGAATGTTTGTTTTCACACTTGTGTTCAAAACATAAAAGTAAGTAGTACAAGATGTAACAAAGTAGATGTTTTCTCAGCCCACGATTTAAAAGTATAAAAGTTGTTGAAAAAGGTGGGACTATGATCTCACCTTGAGCGCGAGAGTTAATAAAGTACTTCAACAAGTAAACGCGTGCAAAGACAAAGCTAGTCTTGACCTAAACAATAGGTTTGTATCAATAACGGTAAACACGATAGGTCAAAGATGTTCAATTAGTCCTATGGCTCGTTACGACTCAATAATGTAGCATGTGAGTCAAGTTGTCATGTTTCATGCAAGGTACAAGTATAAAAACATGTTAGAACGATTGCACAATTATTTGGTTAAGTTTGATTAAAAGTCAACTTGGTCGGGTCAAAGTCAACAGAAAAGTCAACGGGGTCGGGTTGGATATCCGACAATTTTTCTAAGTTATATAATCATATATGAGCATGTTGGCCAAGTTTCATGTTAATCGGAGGTCCGTAGCATAGCAAACATTTTCATGTCAAATGACCAAGTGAACAGCCAGTTTTAGCACAATGGGACGGCGTCCCAAGTAGCTAGACGGCGTCCCAAATTGAAGAGTGGGACGGCGTCCTAATGGGCTAGACGGCGTCCCAAATTGAAGAGTGGGACGGCGTCTTGAGTTTCTGGACGGCGTCCCAAATGCCTTCCAGGCCCTGTTTGCTGAATTTCTCAATTACACGAACCAAAACACAAACCAACACATTTTACAAACCGCAAACAATTAGAACATGTATTTTATATCATCGGAAAGCTCTTTCGACAAGGAGCGCAACTAAGCACTTTTCATCAAGCAAAAACATCATATACTATAACCGAAATCCCGTCAAGCGATCAATAGAGGTTTATTTTCAAGTTTTAAGTTTATCAATTGCAATTCAAGTTTCGGGAATCCAATTTATACATATGATATGCCGTTTTGAAGGTAATGAAATGTGTAATACAACTAAACACTTATCAATAACACTAACAAGCATTCAACGCATCAAAAGTTTGTTTTTAAGAGTTGTCAAACCCTAACCAAACCTCAAAATCACTAATCATGTTAATGTAAGGTTTTCATGTCAATCAACACACCAAAACGAAGCTATTGAAGTAACTAACACTTTGAACACACAAACATTAACATCTAAACACATTTCATCATCCAAAATCAAAGAGTAAGCATACACTTTTCATTATCAAGCTAGTTACACCTAAACATCAAGATCGAGCATACAAATCATATATTCATGTTATACACGAGCCATAGACACTAACTAACAACATATCAAGTCAAAAACACGAATTTGAGAAATCTAGAGTTTTAGAAATGTTACCCAAAATCGAAGTGGTTAGCATCAAATCGAAGAGGATGATGAGAGGATCAAGAATACGTAGTCGGATTTGTTGTGAGCTTCCAAGATCAAAATTAGATGATGAATTTGTGTTTGTGTTCTTGAGAGAAAAGGAAGAAAGAAAAAGAGGAAGAAGATGGTGAAATGAAGTGTGTGGTGGTGAGGAGCCACTAGTTAGCCAAGTTTACCCGAGTGGCGAGATTAGTCCCTCAAGTTTGTTGTCGGGTGCGGGAAATAACCAAACGACTATTTTTAAAACGCAAGTTAACGAGAGATGTTATAATTAAATGACGGAATTATTATGAACGTTAGTCAACGGAAACTACGAATTTAAATAACGAAAGGTATTATTTAAAAGAAAAGACGGTGTTAAAAATAAATTTAACGGAAAAACGCGGGATGTTACAAGCCTGTACTGCGGCTATGTTTGAAGCTAGAAAAGTACGGAATTCCTCTTCATTCATATTCACGGTGTGTCGAGTAGTCGGTGCCATTTCCTTCAAAATAGTTAAATGGAACAAGTTAATCATACAGAATATTAAGAGTAGTTAATAGTATTTCGTAGCATAATATGAACTCATTTATAAAAGCTTTTTCTTCATATTAGCGTTTTATAAGTTTAAATTCGGGTAGTACCTACCCGTTAAGTTCATACTTAGTAGCTAATATACAATTCAACTACTACAATTCTATATGAAAAACTGATTATAATAATATTTCGCGTTCAAACTTTTATACAATATTTTACAAACTTACAATACCGCTTATTTTACATAAAGCATGAAATATAGCACACAATAACTTTGATACAAGATAGTTGTGAAGACAATTCTAGCTAGTACACAAGTCGTTCAGCAAAGGCAATAAAGACACGTAATTCATACGTCCAGAAACAAGTCATGCATTCTGGTTTTACTAGGACTACTTCCCATCCTTGGTCTTGTGCAACATAACCGTTATGGCCGTTGATAAGACAGCGTGTTGTAACGTCATCAAAGGGACGAGGGTTACGTAATGTCCAACAGTCCCGTAATAATCTAAAAACCTCATTTCTTACCCCAATTACCGACTCCGTCACTTGTGGAAACGTTTTGTTTAATAGTTGTAGCCCGATGTTCTTGTTCTCACTTTGGTGAGAAGCGAACATTACTAATCCGTAAGCATAACATGCTTCTTTATGTTGCATGTTAGCCGCTTTTTCTAAATCACGAAGTCCAATATTCGGATATATTGAGTCAAAATAATTTCTTAACCCGTTGCGTAAAATAGCATTTGGGTTCCCCGCAATATATGCGTCAAAGTAAACACATCGTAACTTATGGGTTTCCCAATGTGATATCCCCCATCTTTCAAACGAAAGTCTCTCATAAACCAAGACATTCTTGGAACGTTCTTCGAATGTCTTACAAACTGATCTCGCCTTAAATAGTTGTGCCGAAGAATTCTGGCCGACTCTAGACAAGATTTCATCAATCATGTCTCCGGGTAGGTCTCTTAAAATATTGGGTTGTCTATCCATTTTGTGTTTTTAAACTGTAAAATAGACAAGAGTTAGATTCATAAAAAAAATACTTATTAATACAAGCAATTTTTACATATATCATAAAGCATAAGAACACTATATTCCATATATTACACCACACGAATACAACTATCTTATTCCGACTCGCTCGTTTCTTCTTCTTCGGTTTTGGTTCGTTTTGCCAAGTTTCTAGGGATATATGATGTTCCCCTAATACGAGCCGTCGTTGTCCACATTGGTTTAGAAAAACCTGGTGGTTTAGAGGTTCCCGGGTCATTGTTACAACTTAAGGACTTCGGGGGTTGACGATACATATAAAGTTCATCGGGGTTGGAATTAGATTTCTCTATTTTTATGCCCTTTCCCTTATTATTTTCTTTTGCCTTTTTAAATTCAGTTGGGGTAATTTCTATAACATCATCGGAATTCTCGTCGGAATCCGATTCATCGGAGAATTGGTAATCCTCCCAATATTTTGCTTCCTTGGCGGAAACACCATTGACCATAATTAACTTTGGTCGGTTGGTTGAGGATTTTCTTTTACTTAACCGTTTTATTATTTCCCCCACCGGTTCTATTTCTTCATCCGGTTCCGATTCTTCTTCCGGTTCCGATTCTTCTTCCGGTTCCGACTCTTCTTCCGGTTCCTCTTCGGGAACTTGTGAATCAGTCCACAAATCATTCCAAGTTACATTTGACTCTTCATTATTATTAGGTGAGTCAATGGGACTTGTTCTAGAGGTAGACATCTATCACATAATATCAAACACGTTAAGAGATTAATATATCACATAATATTCATATGTTAAAAATATATAGTTTCCAACAAAAATGTTAAGCAATCATTTTTAAAGAAAACACGGTCGAAGTCCAGACTCACTAATGCATCCTAACAAACTCGATAAGACACACTAATGCAAATTTTCTGGTTCTCTAAGACCAACGCTCTGATACCAACTGAAATGTCCCGTTCTTATTGATTAAAAACGTTCCATATTAATTGATTTCATTGCGAGGTTTTGACCTCTATATGAGACGTTTTTCAAAGACTGCATTCATTTTTAAACAAACCATAACCTTTATTTCATCAATAAAGGTTTAAAAAGCTTTACGTAGATTATCAAATAATGATAATCTAAAATATCCTGTTTACACACGACCATTACATAATGGTTTACAATACAAATATGTTACAACAAAATAAGTTTCTTGAATGCAGTTTTTACACAATATCATACAAGCATGGACTCCAAATCTTGTCCTTATTTAAGTATGCGACAGCGGAAGCTCTTAATAATCACCTGAGAATAAACATGCTTAAAACGTCAACAAAAATGTTGGTGAGTTATAGGTTTAACCTATATATATCAAATCGTAACAATAGACCACAAGATTTCATATTTCAATACACATCCCATACATAGAGATAAAAATCATTCATATGGTGAACACCTGGTAACCGACAATAACAAGATGCATATATAAGAATATCCCCATCATTCCGGGACACCCTTCGGATATGATATAAATTTCGAAGTACTAAAGCATCCGGTACTTTGGATGGGGTTTGTTAGGCCCAATAGATCTATCTTTAGGATTCGCGTCAATTAGGGTGTCTGTTCCCTAATTCTTAGATTACCAGACTTAATAAAAAGGGGCATATTCGATTTCGATAATTCAACCATAGAATGTAGTTTCACGTACTTGTGTCTATTTTGTAAATCATTTATAAAACCTGCATGTATTCTCATCCCAAAAATATTAGATTTTAAAAGTGGGACTATAACTCACTTTCACAGATTTTTACTTCGTCGGGAAGTAAGACTTGGCCACCGGTTGATTCACGAACCTATAACAATATATACATATATATCAAAGTATGTTCAAAATATATTTACAACACTTTTAATATATTTTGATGTTTTAAGTTTATTAAGTCAGCTGTCCTCGTTAGTAACCTACAACTAGTTGTCCACAGTTAGATGTACAGAAATAAATCGATAAATATTATCTTGAATCAATCCACGACCCAGTGTATACGTATCTCAGTATTGATCACAACTCAAACTATATATATTTTGGAATCAACCTCAACCCTGTATATGTAACAACCCAAACCGTAACCGACCAAACACGACGAAATTGCAAACAAAAAAAAAATTTTCTGGTGCAGACCATCTGCGCGGCGCGCCAGTTGGCCGCGCGGCGCGCCAAATCACCTGGACAGCCCGCTGTCCCCGGAAGTCTATTTAACGAAAATGTTTGACTAGTTCCCGACATTTTTAACCAAAACGCTTTTAACCATACATTCATATATGTAAAACTAGCACATAACTAAGGTTTGAGCGAGTTTTACAAAGTGGGGCCCACACGTGCCCAAAACGCCACTAAGTTCAAAATACAATGTTTAATACAAATTAGAGTTTCGACCACGAAAAGTTTATTTGCCAAACGATACAACGAGCATGGTGTTTGGGGTTAAACTACCCAAGTCTCGGTCAAACTCCAAAATCATCACATCCCAAAAGTGTCACTAAACAAGACGGGATCTCTAATCCAACCGGATGCCCTTACCCTTGTCCACACCGGAACCTATAAAAATAGTAAACAACGAGAGGGTAAGCAAAGCTTAGTGAGTAAAACATATATATACATGCATATACAACTTACCCACACGCATCCACGATATCAAATAACACATGACAAATCTCGATAAGCAAGCTAGTATCACCAAACGTATCACTAGCAATAATCATAGCATAAATACTCATAACAATAATCAAATGCTAGTATGAACAACAATAAATCATGGTTAACCAATCTCTTCGCTAGGGAACGACTTCGCGAAACAAGTCATCGATGTTCACAACATTCGTTAGCTTCCAAAAACGGCTATGGCATGCTAACCCCCCGAGGTGTTCCAAAAACGGCTATGGCATCACCCCTCAAGTGTTCCAAAAACGGCTATGGCATCACTTGCTCAATGTGAGTAGAACACGGCTATTACTCACGCTTTCGTACACCAACACGGCTATGTGTACGGGTAACTCAAATAACAACGTGGGAGTAAAACACGGCTATTACTCGCCACTAAATGCACAAACACGGCTATGTGCCTTAGTACAAAACATGGACTAATACGGCTAAGTCCCACAACCTTGGTCACAAAACGGCTATGTGACACCATCAACACGGTACATAAATCATATACATACATATATAGATATTCCACTCACCTTAAACCTTCGGTGATTATTAAACCAAGCTTGAATTCCAGGGTAACGTACCTATTTCACAAGCATATAATTAATCAATCAACTTGGCCTAATCTCATAACACACACCATCCTAGGTCATCTTGACCCATTTTGACACTTAACCCTAATTTGGGTCATTCTTACCAAAAACCCTAACTCTTGGCACTCAAGGCCTTCATACACTTTAAATCACTAGATTTTAACACAAAACACTAACGTTAACCAATCTTGGTCCATTTTGACCCGTTTGACTCAATAAAAGTCAATACACCCATTTTGGGTCATTTATACCCAAATCATACCCATTTACACTTCCCTAAGGCGTTCTAGCAATTATTAGCCAATTAGGGTTTCATAACAACAATTAATACCTTTAAAACCCTAGCTTACACATAATTGAGTCTACATGACCCAATTTACCCAAGAACACCCAATTTACCTACAAATGGGTCTTAGTGTTCATCTTCAACACAAACCCTAACCCATACACGAAAACAAAACAAGAATTGAAAGTTAAGGCATACCACAACTATCAAAATGTAGCAATTGACGAGATGAACAACTTTAGAACTTGCGATAAAACTCGAAACGAACTCCTTCACCTTCACAATGAGCTTTCTCTCTCAAGGTTTTACCTCTCTCTCTAAAATTGATTTGGGGAAGATAAGGTTGGTAAAAGTGGAGTTATGGCTCTACCAAATCTGCTCTCCAAGCCTTTAATCCGGCCCCAAGGTGAATTTACCAAAATACCCACAAAATATCTAATTTAAAAGAAAGGGATCTGTCACAGACATTCGGCGCGGCGCGCCACAAGGCCGCGCGGCGCGCA
The DNA here is from genome assembly GCF_046630445.1 of Rutidosis leptorrhynchoides. Lineage (NCBI taxonomy): Eukaryota > Viridiplantae > Streptophyta > Magnoliopsida > Asterales > Asteraceae > Rutidosis > Rutidosis leptorrhynchoides. The sequence goes on from NC_092341.1 coordinate 223,082,059, forward strand.
ACCCTGCCAGTCCAGCTCCTTTTGTATTTTAAATACACGCAACAGAACCCCGTTTCAAGTACCGTACATTACACTTATATACACTTATGTACACTATAAATAATCGGGTCTTACAACTCTTCCCCGCTTATTCGGATTGCGACCTCGCAATCCATGCCGCATGACAAGCGGGAAGATAAACCAACACAAACTCTTCAGGTTCCCAAGTGAACTCGGAACCCTTATTCCGCCGCCATTGAACTTTAAAAGTCCTAACCTCCTTATGCCTCAACCTCTTGACCTTTTCATCAAGTATTGCAATTGGCTCTTCAACATACTCCAACTTATTGTTTAGCTCGATTTCATCTAAAGGCATCCATGAAGAATCATCCGCAAGGCACTTGCGGAGGTGAGAAACATGAAACGTGTTATGGATCCCCGCAAGCTCTTCGGGCAATTCCAATCGATATGCAACTTCACCAACACGAGCTAAAACTTTAAACGGTCCAATAAACCGAGGACCTAACTTTCCCCGTTTTCGAAATCGAATAATACCCTTCCATGGCGAAACCTTAAGCATAACCATGTCGCCCTCTTGGAATTCGATCGTTCGTCTACGTTTATCGGCATACGACTTTTGCCTATCTTGAGCCTTTTTCAAATGCTCCCGGATAATATCAATCTTGTTATTCGTCTCTAGAACCAAATCGGTACTCCCGATTTCCCTTTGTCCCACTTCTCCCCAACAAATGGGAGTTCGACATCTTCGACCATAAAGCATCTCGTACGGTGGCATCCCGATACTAGTATGAAAACTATTATTGTACGAAAATTCCACCAAAGGTAGATGCTCATCCCAACTACCACCGAAATCGATAATGCACGCCCGTAACATATCTTCCAAAGTTTGGTTCGTACGTTCGGTTTGACCGTCCGTTTGAGGATGATACGCCGTGCTCAACTTTAATTGTGTACCCATATCTTCGTGAAACTTTTCCCAAAATCGAGATGTAAAACGGGTATCTCGATCCGAAATAATAGATATAGGAACGCCATGTCGCGAGACCACTTCCTTGATAAACAACTTAGCCAAGGCTTCCGACGATATTGCTTCTTTAATGGGAAGAAACAAGGCACTTTTCGTCAACCGGTCCACGATCACCCAAATCGAATCATATTGAGTTCTCGCCGTCTTCGGTAACTTAGTGATGAAATCCATGGTAATGTGCTCCCATTTCCACTTCGGGATTTCTAACGGTTGCAACTTACCATACGGCTTTTGATGCTCGGCTTTAACTTGCAAACAAGTAACACATCGTTCGACGTATTTTACAACATCGCGTTTCATGCCCGGCCACCAATAATCTTTCTTCAAGTCATGATACATTTTCGTCGCGCCCGGATGAATGGAATATTTCGACTTATGTGCTTCGTCGAGTAGCACCCGTCGGTAATCACCCGTCTTAGGCACCCACACCCTTCCTTGAAAGGACAACAAACCCCGTGGACCCATAGTAATAAACTCCGATTGGCCCACAATTCGTTCCGTGCGCTTATCGTGAACATAAGCCTCTATTTGGTCCTCAACCATCTTTTCAAGAAAGTCGTTAGTGATAATCAAACGTAACGATGTTATACGTATCGCCGGATGTTGAGTCTTTCGACTTAACGCATCCGCGACCACATTCGCCTTACCCGGATGGTAAAGTATCTCACAATCATAATCTTTCACCACATCCATCCATCTACGTTGACGATAATTCAAATCCCTTTGAGTAAAAAGGTGTTTCAAATTCTTATGATCCGAATATATCGTACACTTGACACCATACAAGTAGTGGCGCCAAATTTTCAACGCATGCACAACCGCCGCCATTTCAAGATCATGAGTCGGGTACCTCGTTTCGTGTTCCTTTAATTGTCGAGAGGCATAAGCAATGACTTTACCCCTTTGCATAAGAACGCACCCGAGCCCATTTAAGGAAGCATCACAATAAACCACCATGTCTTCGACGCCTTCCGGTAACACTAACACCGGAGTTTGACACAACTTCTCTTTCAATAATTGAAAAGCAATTTCTTGCTCGTTTTCCCAATTGAACTTAGCACTCTTCCTCGTCAACTTTGTTAATGGAGAGGCGATCTTAGAAAAGTCTTGGATAAACCGACGATAATAACCGGCCAATCCGAGAAAACTCCGGATTTCCGTAGGCGTAGTCGGTCGTCCCCAACTCTTCACCGTCTCAATCTTCCCCGGATCCACTTGGATACCGCCTTCGTTCACAATGTGGCCAAGAAATTGGACCTCTCTTAGCCAAAATTCACATTTAGAGAATTTTGCATACAACTTCTCCTTTCTTAACGTCTTCAAAACTTCGCGCAAGTGACGTTCATGTTCGTGCATACTTTTCGAGTAGACTAGTATGTCGTCAATGAACACAATAACCGACTTGTCCAACATAGGTTGGCACACCCGGTTCATAAGATCCATGAATGCCGCCGGTGCATTCGTAAGACCAAAAGGCATAACCGCAAACTCATAATGCCCATAACGCGTTCGGAAAGCCGTTTTCTCAATGTCTTCCTCACGGACCCGCATTTGATGATAGCCGGACCGTAGATCGATCTTGGAGAAATACGTTGCGCCTTGGAGTTGATCAAACAAATCGTCGATCCTAGGTAGTGGATAACGATTCTTGATCGTCACTTTATTCAACTCACGGTAATCAATGCACATACGCATACTACCGTCTTTCTTCTTCACAAATAAGACCGGAGCGCCCCACGGCGAAGCACTCGGTCGGATAAAACCCTTCTCTAGCAACTCTTGAATTTGATTCAATAGCTCTTGCATTTCCGTTGGTGCTAAACGATAAGGAGTTTTAGCAATGGGAGTAGCCCCCGGAACCAACTCAATGCGAAACTCGACTTGTCTTTCCGCCGGAACACCCGGTAACTCATCCGGAAAAACGTCTTCAAACTCATTAACTACCGGAATTTCACGAATAGGTGGTGGCTCATCACGAGTATCAACAACATAAGCAAGGAAAGCCATGCCACCCGTAACAACAGAACGACGTGCCCGTGCAAAAGTGCATATCGGCACCGGTCTTCTTCTCTTATCGCCATGAATAATCATTTCTCCCCCACTTGGTGTCTTCACACGAATACACTTATCATGGCATGCAATATTGGCTCTATAACGATCGAGCCAATCCATACCAACAACGATATCAAAGTCGCCCAAGGTCATTGGAATTAGATCAATTTTAAAAGTTTCGGCACCAAAAACAACATCACAATTCTTACACACATCAACCACTAGCACCGTCTTGCCGTCCGCTATTTCGACTTCTACCGGACGACTTAACTTAGCTAGCGGACTATCAAGTTTAGGCACAAATTTAGGAGACACAAACGACAAATTTGCACCGCTATCAAAAAGAATCCTTGCCGGATTAGAATTAACCATGAAAGTACCTGAAACAACTTCGTTGGATTGTTTGGCTTCATCGTTCGTCATCAAGTAGTTTCGCCCTCTAGCCGACCCCGCCGCCTTCTCAATCTTCTTAACATGATCATTATTCAACTCGGGGCATTCCGGCCTCTTGTGCCCCACTTTACCGCAATTAAAACACGTAACCGTCTTGACCGTGCATTCACGGGCGTAATGACCCGACTTCCCACAATTAAAACAAGTGGGCGCAAAAGTACCCGTGCCACCTTTCTTCACACTATTAACGCTCTCGGTGCCTTTCCTAGACTTCTTGTTTGAAAAATTCGAATAGCTCGAACCTTCAAACTTCCTTTTCGAGAAAACAAAATCACTCTTCCTAGGCACCTCCGGCTCAAAACCCCGAGCCAACTCAAACAATTCATCGAAAGTCTTAGCCATACCCCGGCTAATCTTGTTCTTGTAGTCGGCATTCAAAGTACGATAAAAATCTTTCATAAGCTTATGATCATCACCCACATACTCCGGGCAAAAACGAGTCTTTGCCAAGAATGTAGACTTGAGGGTAACTAAATCCATGGAACCTTGTTGCAAATGATGCAACTCGTCCCGAATTCGATCAAGATCGGATGAAGTTCGGTATTCCTTGAAAAACTCTTTCTTGAACTCCTCCCACGTCAAGCCCATGCATTGCTCCTCACCATACAAATTGATTTTATCATCCCACCACAACTTGCCTTCTTCACGTAACATGCTAGACCCAAACCTCGCCTTCTTCTCGGGAGGACACTCCGCGGTACGGAAGGCCCCCTCGATGTCCGAAATCCAACAAGTACTTTTCAACGGATCCCTCACCCCATTAAACGTCGGAGGTTGAGTATCCTTAAAATTTTTGTAATGGAAGTCTCTCTTTCCATCACCCCCTTCACCTCGAGGATAAACGTTTCTAGCATCTAGGGCCTCTTCAATAGTGGCCTTCAATCGTTCGTTTATCATTTCGGTCACTTGCCCATCGACCGACTCTTGGAAGACCCTTCGGACATCCGTAAGAAAATCCGATTTCAACTTCTTAAAGACGGCCTCGACCTTGGTCGAGAACTCGGCGTCTTCACTTGTACTCCCGTTTTCATGATCAGGACCGTTTCTCGTCTTCATTCTATAAAACGAATTAGGTTAAACTATGAAACGAAAGGACAATTATACCCAATTACATACGTATACACCACACTACCCCATCTTGCTCAACAATCGTCGTACATTGCTTGTTTGACCCGATTTGCACCCGTAGTAATGGTAGCTAGTCATTACCACGCAAGCACGTCGCGCTAACTCGCTAGTACAACGTCCATCTCGCTTGATGATTGCTAAACACAACACAAACAAATAGCGCATGATTAGTTCACATAAACCTATGCACTAATCATACCGATCCGACCCAAAGTCCTACAAGTCCCGCATAAACACGCACACAAAGTCTAAGTCTAGGCGCCTATCTCAAGTCACCTAAATCCCTTAGACCATGCTCTGATACCACTTGTAACAACCCAAACCGTAACCGACCAAACACGACGAAATTGCAAACAAAAAAAAAATTTTCTGGTGCAGACCATCTGCGCGGCGCGCCAGTTGGCCGCGCGGCGCGCCAAATCACCTGGACAGCCCGCTGTCCCCGGAAGTCTATTTAACGAAAATGTTTGACTAGTTCCCGACATTTTTAACCAAAACGCTTTTAACCATACATTCATATATGTAAAACTAGCACATAACTAAGGTTTGAGCGAGTTTTACAAAGTGGGGCCCACACGTGCCCAAAACGCCACTAAGTTCAAAATACAATGTTTAATACAAATTAGAGTTTCGACCACGAAAAGTTTATTTGCCAAACGATACAACGAGCATGGTGTTTGGGGTTAAACTACCCAAGTCTCGGTCAAACTCCAAAATCATCACATCCCAAAAGTGTCACTAAACAAGACGGGATCTCTAATCCAACCGGATGCCCTTACCCTTGTCCACACCGGAACCTATAAAAATAGTAAACAACGAGAGGGTAAGCAAAGCTTAGTGAGTAAAACATATATATACATGCATATACAACTTACCCACACGCATCCACGATATCAAATAACACATGACAAATCTCGATAAGCAAGCTAGTATCACCAAACGTATCACTAGCAATAATCATAGCATAAATACTCATAACAATAATCAAATGCTAGTATGAACAACAATAAATCATGGTTAACCAATCTCTTCGCTAGGGAACGACTTCGCGAAACAAGTCATCGATGTTCACAACATTCGTTAGCTTCCAAAAACGGCTATGGCATGCTAACCCCCCGAGGTGTTCCAAAAACGGCTATGGCATCACCCCTCAAGTGTTCCAAAAACGGCTATGGCATCACTTGCTCAATGTGAGTAGAACACGGCTATTACTCACGCTTTCGTACACCAACACGGCTATGTGTACGGGTAACTCAAATAACAACGTGGGAGTAAAACACGGCTATTACTCGCCACTAAATGCACAAACACGGCTATGTGCCTTAGTACAAAACATGGACTAATACGGCTAAGTCCCACAACCTTGGTCACAAAACGGCTATGTGACACCATCAACACGGTACATAAATCATATACATACATATATAGATATTCCACTCACCTTAAACCTTCGGTGATTATTAAACCAAGCTTGAATTCCAGGGTAACGTACCTATTTCACAAGCATATAATTAATCAATCAACTTGGCCTAATCTCATAACACACACCATCCTAGGTCATCTTGACCCATTTTGACACTTAACCCTAATTTGGGTCATTCTTACCAAAAACCCTAACTCTTGGCACTCAAGGCCTTCATACACTTTAAATCACTAGATTTTAACACAAAACACTAACGTTAACCAATCTTGGTCCATTTTGACCCGTTTGACTCAATAAAAGTCAATACACCCATTTTGGGTCATTTATACCCAAATCATACCCATTTACACTTCCCTAAGGCGTTCTAGCAATTATTAGCCAATTAGGGTTTCATAACAACAATTAATACCTTTAAAACCCTAGCTTACACATAATTGAGTCTACATGACCCAATTTACCCAAGAACACCCAATTTACCTACAAATGGGTCTTAGTGTTCATCTTCAACACAAACCCTAACCCATACACGAAAACAAAACAAGAATTGAAAGTTAAGGCATACCACAACTATCAAAATGTAGCAATTGACGAGATGAACAACTTTAGAACTTGCGATAAAACTCGAAACGAACTCCTTCACCTTCACAATGAGCTTTCTCTCTCAAGGTTTTACCTCTCTCTCTAAAATTGATTTGGGGAAGATAAGGTTGGTAAAAGTGGAGTTATGGCTCTACCAAATCTGCTCTCCAAGCCTTTAATCCGGCCCCAAGGTGAATTTACCAAAATACCCACAAAATATCTAATTTAAAAGAAAGGGATCTGTCACAGACATTCGGCGCGGCGCGCCACAAGGCCGCGCGGCGCGCAACCCTGCCAGTCCAGCTCCTTTTGTATTTTAAATACACGCAACAGAACCCCGTTTCAAGTACCGTACATTACACTTATATACACTTATGTACACTATAAATAATCGGGTCTTACAGTATAGCTAACTCCAACATTCACATATAGAGTGTCTATGGTTGTTCCGAAATATATATAGATGTGTCGACATGATAGGTCGAAACATTGTATACGTGTCTATGGTATCTCAAGATTACATAATATATAATACAAGTTGATTAAGTTATGGTTGGAATAGATTTGTTACCAATTTTCACGTAGCTAAAATGAGAAAAATTATCCAATCTTGTTTTACCCATAACTTCTTTATTTTAAATCCGTTTTGAGTGAATCAAATTGCTATGGTTTCATATTGAACTCTATTTTATGAATCTAAACAAAAAAAGTATAGGTTTCTAGTCGGAAAAATAAGTTACAAGTCGTTTTTGTAAAGGTAGTCATTTCAGTCGAAAGAACGACGTCTAGATGACCATTTTAGAAAACATACTTCCACTTTGAGTTTAACCATAATTTTTGGATATAGTTTCATGTTCATAATAAAAATCATTTTCTCAGAATAACAACTTTTAAATCAAAGTTTATCATAGTTTTTAATTAACTAACCCAAAACAGCCCGCGGTGTTACTACGACGGCGTAAATCCGGTTTTACGGTGTTTTTCGTGTTTCCAGGTTTTAAATCATTAAGTTAGCATATCATATAGATATAGAACATGTGTTTAGTTGATTTTAAAAGTCAAGTTAGAAGGATTAACTTTTGTTTGCGAACAAGTTTAGAATTAACTAAACTATGTTCTAGTGATTACAAGTTTAAACCTTCGAATAAGATAGCTTTATATGTATGAATCGAATGATGTTATGAACATCATTACTACCTTAAGTTCCTTGGATGAACCTACTGGAAAAGAAAAAAATGGATCTAGCTTCAATGGATCCTTGGATGGCTCAAAGTTCTTGAAGCAAAATCATGACACGAAAACAAGTTCAAGTAAGATCATCACTTGAAATAAGATTGTTATAGTTATAGAAATTGAACCGAAGTTTGAATATGATTATTACCTTGTATTAGAATGATAACCTACTGTAAGAAACAAAGATTTCTTGAGGTTGGATGATCACCTTACAAGATTGGAAGTGAGCTAGCAAACTTGAAAGTATTCTTGATTTTATGAAACTAGAACTTTTGGAATTTATGAAGAACACTTAGAACTTGAAGATAGAACTTGAGAGAGTTCAATTAGATGAAGAAAATTGAAGAATGAAAGTGTTTGTAGGTGTTTTTGGTCGTTGGTGTATGGATTAGATATAAAGGATATGTAATTTTGTTTTCATGTAAATAAGTCATGAATGATTACTCATATTTTTGTAATCTTATGAGATATTTCATGCTAGTTGCCAAATGATGGTTCCCACATGTGTTAGGTGACTCAAATGGGCTGCTAAGAGCTGATCATTGGAGTGTATATACCAATAGTACATACATCTAAAAGCTGTGTATTGTACGAGTACGAATACGGGTGCATACGAGTAGAATTGTTGATGAAACTGAACGAGAATGTAATTGTAAGCATTTTTGTTAAGTAGAAGTATTTTGATAAGTGTATTGAAGTCTTTCAAAAGTGTATAAATACATATTAAAACACTACATGTATATACATTTTAACTGAGTCGTTAAGTCATCGTTAGTCGTTACATGTAAGTGTTGTTTTGAAACCTTTAGGTTAACGATCTTGTTAAATGTTGTTAACCCAATGTTTATAATATCAAAAGAGATTTTAAATTATTATATTATCATGATATTATGATGTACGAATATCTCTTAATATGATATATATACATTAAATGTCGTTACAACGATAAACGTTACATATATGTCTCGTTTCAAAATCATTAAGTTAGTAGTCTTGTTTTTACATATGTAGTTCATTGTTAATATAATTAATGATATGTTTACTTATCATAATATCATGTTAACTATATATATAACCATATATATGTCATCATATAGTTTTTTTACAAGTTTTAACGTTCGTGAATCACCGGTCAACTTGGGTGGTCAATTGTCTATATGAAACCTATTTCAATTAATCAAGTCTTAACAAGTTTGATTGCTTAACATGTTGGAAACATTTAATCATGTAAATATCAATCTCAATTAATATATATAAACATGGAAAAGTTCGGGTCACTACAATAGCTAACTCCAACATTCACATATAGAGTGTCTATGGTTGTTCCGAAATATATATAGATGTGTCGACATGATAGGTCAAAACATTGTATACGTGTCTATGGTATCTCAAGATTACATAATATATAATACAAGTTGATTAAGTTATGGTTGGAATAGATTTGTTACCAATTTTCACGTAGCTAAAATGAGAAAAATTATCCAATCTTGTTTTACCCATAACTTCTTCATTTTAAATCCGTTTTGAGTGAATCAAATTGCTATGGTTTCATATTGAACTCTATTTTATGAATCTAAACAGAAAAGTATAGGTTTATAGTCGAAAAAATAAGTTACAAGTCGTTTTTGTAAAGGTAGTCATTTCAGTCGAAAGAACGACGTCTAGATGACCATTTTAGAAAACATACTTCCACTTTGAGTTTAACCATAATTTTTGGATATAGTTTCATGTTCATAATAAAAATCATTTTCTCAGAATAACAACTTTAAAATCAAAGTTTATCATAGTTTTTAATTAACTAACCCAAAACAGCCCGCGGTGTTACTACGACGGCGTAAATCCGGTTTTACGGTGTTTTTCGTGTTTCCAGGTTTTAAATCATTAAGTTAGCATATCATATAGATATAGAACATGTGTTTAGTTGATTTTAAAAGTCAAGTTAGAAGGATTAACTTTTGTTTGCGAACAAGTTTAGAATTAACTAAACTATGTTCTAGTGATTACAAGTTTAAACCTTCGAATAAGATAGCTTTATATGTATGAATTGAATGATGTTATGAACATCATTACTACCTTAAGTTCCTTGGATAAACCTACTGGAAAATAGAAAAATGGATCTAGCTTCAACGGATCCTTGGATGGCTCGAAGTTCTTGAAGCAGAATCATGACACGAAAACAAGTTCAAGTAAGATCATCACTTGAAATAAGATTGTTATAGTTATAGAAATTGAACCAAAGTTTGAATATGATTATTACCTTGTATTAGAATGATAACCTACTGTAAGAAACAAAGATTTCTTGAGGTTGGATGATCACCTTACAAGATTGGAAGTGAGCTAGCAAACTTGAAAGTATTCTTGATTTTATGTAGCTAGAACTTTTGGAATTTATGAAGAACACTTAGAACTTGAAGATAGAACTTGAGAGAGATCAATTAGATGAAGAAAATTGAAGAATGAAAGTGTTTGTAGGTGTTTTTGGTCGTTGGTGTATGGATTAGATATAAAGGATATGTAATTTTGTTTTCATGTAAATAAGTCATGAATGATTACTCATATTTTTGTAATTTTATGAGATATTTCATGCTAGTTGCCAAATGATGGTTCCCACATGTGTTAGGTGACTCACATGGGCTGCTAAGAGCTGATCATTGGAGTGTATATACCAATAGTACATACATCTAAAAGCTGTGTATTGTACGAGTACGAATACGGGTGCATACGAGTAGAATTGTTGATGAAACTGAACGAGGATGTAATTGTAAGCATTTTTGTTAAGTAGAAGTATTTTGATAAGTGTATTGAAGTCTTTCAAAAGTTTATGAATACATATTAAAACACTACATGTATATACATTTTAACTGAGTCGTTAAGTCATCGTTAGTCGTTACATGTAAATGTTGTTTTGAAACCTTTAGGTTAACGATCTTGTTGAATGTTGTTAACCCATTGTTTATTATAACAAATGAGATGTTAAATTATTATATTATCATGATATTATGATATATAATATATCTTAGTATGATGTATATACAGTTAAATGTCGTTACAACGATAATCGTTACATATATGTCTCGTTTCGAAATCATTAAGTTAGTAGTCTTATTTTTACATATGTATTTCATTGTTAATACACTTAATAATATATTTACTTATCATTTAACATAATTAACCAAGTGTATCAATATCTTAATATGATTCATATGTACCTAGTAAGACGTTGTTATAACGATAATCGTTATATATATCGTTTTCGAGTTTCTTAAATTAATAGTCTCATTTTTATGTATATAACTCATTGTTAAAATACCTAATGAGATACATACTTATAATAAAAACATGTTAACTATATATATAACCATATATATGTCATCGTATAGTTTTTACAAGTTTTAACGTTCGTGAATCACCGGTCAACTTGGGTGGTCAATTGTCTATATGAAACATATTTCAATTAATCAAGTCTTAACAAGTTTGATTGCTTAACATGTTGGAAACATTTAATCATGTAAATATCAATCTCAATTAATATATATAAACATGGAAAAGTTCGGGTCACTACATACAACAATCATCCCAACAATAATAACAACCGCAACAACAACAACAATCAGAAGCAGCTATGCCAAAGGTGTGAAAAGTATCACTCGGGGTTCTGCACCAAATTTTGCAACAAGTGTAAAAGAAATGGTCATAGCGCAGTGAAGTGTGAGGTCTACGGACCAGGGGTTAACAGAACGAAAGGAACAAATGGTGTCGGAACGAGTAATGGCGGAGCAAGTAGTGTCGGAGCAAGTTATGCCAATGTAGTTTGTTATAAATGTGGAAAACTGGGCCACATTAATAGAAATTGCCCGAACCAGGAGAACACGAATGGACAAGGCCGTGGAAGAGTTTTCAATATTAATGCGACCGAGGCACAGGAAGACCCGGAGCTTGTTACGGGTACGTTTCTTATTGACAATAAATCTGCTTACGTTTTATTTGATTCGGGTGCGGATAGAAGCTATATGAGTAGAGATTTTTGTGCTAAATTAAGTTGTCCATTGACGCCATTGGATAGTAAATTTTTACTCGAATTAGCAAACGGTAAATTAATTTCAGCAGATTATATATGGCGGAATCGAGAAATTAAACTGGGTAGCGAAATATTTAAGATTGATTTGATACCAGTAGAGTTAGGGAGTTTTGATGTAATAGTTGGCATGGACTGGCTGAAGGAGATGAAAGCAGAGATCGTATGTTACAAAAATGCAATTCGCATTGTACGAGAAGAAGGAGAACCCTTAATGGTGTACGGAGAAAAGGGCAACACGAAGCTACATCTTATTAGTAATTTGAAGGTACAAAAACTAATAAGAAAAGGTTGCTATGCTGTTCTAGCACAAGTCGAGAAAGTACAAACTGAAGAAAAGAGCATCAATGATGTTCCCATCGCAAAAGAATTTCCTGATGTATTTCCGAAAGAATTACCGGGACTACCTCCATATCGATCTGTTGAATTTCAAATAGATCTTGTACCAGGAGCTGCACCAATAGCTCGTGCTCCTTACAGACTCGCACCCAGCGAGATGAAAGAACTGTAAAGCCAACTGCAAGAACTATTAGAACGTGGTTTCATTCAACCAAGCACATCACCATGGGGAGCTCCTGTTTTGTTTGTCAAGAAGAAGGATGGTACATTTAGGTTGTGTATTGACTACAGAGAGTTGAATAAACTTACCATCAAAAACCGTTATCCACTGCCGAGAATTGATGACTTATTTGATCAACTACAAGGCTCGTTGGTTTATTCGAAAATCGATTTACGTTCTGGATATCATCAAATGCGAGTAAAGGAGGATGATATTCCAAAAACTGCTTTTAGGACGCGTTATGGTCATTACGAGTTTATAGTTATGCCGTTTAGATTGACTAACGCACCAGCTGTGTTCATGGACCTTATAAACCGAGTGTGTGGGCCATATCTTTGAAATGTCCCGTTCTTATTAATTAAAAACGTTCCACATTAATTGATTTTGTTGCGAGGTTTTGACCTCTATATGAGACGTTTTTCAAAGACTGCATTCATTTTAAAACAAACCATAACCTTTATTTCATCAATAAAGGTTTAAAAAGCTTTACGTAGATTATCAAATAATGATAATCTAAAATATCCTGTTTACACACGACTATTACATAATGGTTTACAATACAAATATGTTACAACGAAATAAGTTTCTTGAATGCAGTTTTTACACAATATCATACAAGCATGGACTCCAAATCTTGTCCTTATTTAAGTATGCGACAGCGGAAGCTCTTAATAATCACCTGAGAATAAACATGCTTAAAACGTCAACAAAAATATTGGTGAGTTATAGGTTTAACCTATATATATCAAATCGTAACAATAGACCACAAGATTTCATATACATCCCATACATAGAGATAAAAATCATTCATATGGTGAACACCTGGTAACCGACATTAACAAGCTGCATATATAAGAATATCCCCATCATATTAGGACACCCTTCGGATATGATATAAATTTCGAAGTACTAAAGCATCCGGTACTTTGGATGGGTTTTGTTAGGCCCAATAGATCTATCTTTAGGATTCGCGTCAATTAGGGTGTCTGTTCCCTAATTCTTAGATTACCAGACTTAATAAAAAGGGGCTTATTCGATTTCGATAATTCAACTATAGAATGTAGTTTCACGTATTTGTGTCTATTTTGTAAATCATTTATAAAACCTGCATGTATTCTCATCCCAAAAATATTAGATTTTAAAAGTGGGACTATAACTCACTTTCACAGATTTACTTCGTCGGGAAGTAAGACTTGGCCACTGGTAGATTCACGAACCTATAACAAATATGTACATATATATCAAAGTATATTCAAAATATATTTACACCACTTTTAATGCATTTTGATGTTTTAAGTTTATTAAGTCAGCTGTCCTCGTTAGTAACCTACAACTAGTTTTCCAACGTTAGATGTACAGAAAAAATTGATATATATTATCTTGAATCAATCCATGACCCAGTGTATACACGTCTCAGGCTAGATCACAACTCAAAGTATATATATTTTTGGAATCAACCTCAACCCTGTATAGCTAACTCCCACATTACTACATATAGAGTGTCTATGGTTGTTCTAAATAATATATACACATGGGTCGATATGATATGTCAAAACATTTGTATACGTGTCTATGGTATCGCAAGATTACATAATATATTAGAATACATGTATAATACAATATAAGTTAGCTAGGATATGATTAATATAGATTTGTTACCAATTTTCACGTTGCTACAACAAGAAAAATTATCCAATCTTGTTTTACCCATAACTTCTTCATTTTTAAATCCGCTTTGAGTGAATCAAATTGCTATAGTTTCATATTGAACTCTATTTTATGAATCTAAACAGAAAAAGTATAGGTTTATTGTCGGAAATATAAGTTACAAGTCGTTTTTGTAAAGGTAGTCATTTCAGTCGAAAGAACGACGTCTAGATGACCATTTTAGAAAACATAATTCCACTTTGAGTTTAAGCATGATTTTTGGATATAGTTTCATGTTCATAAGAAAAATCATTTTCACAGAAGAACAACTTTTAAATCAAAGTTTATCATAGTTTTTAATTAACTAACCCAAAACAGCCCGCGGTGTTACTACGACGGCGTATGTCCGGTTTTACAGTGTTCTTCGTGTTTCTAGGTTTTAAATCATTAAGTTAGCATATCATATAGATATAGAACATGTGTTTAGTTGATTTTAAAATTCAAGTTATAAGGATTAACTTTTGTTTGCGAACAAGTTTAGAATTAACTAAACTATGTTCTAGTGATTACAAGTTTAAACATTCGAATAAGATAGCTTTATATGTATGAATTGAATGATGTTATGAACATCATTACTATCTCAAGTTTTCTGGATAAAGCTACTGGAAATGAGAAAAATGGATCTAGCTTCAAAGGATCCTTGGATGGCTTGAAAGTTCTTGAAGCAGAATCATGACACGAAAACAAGTTCAAGTAAGATTTCCACTCGAAATAAGGTTGTTATAGTTATAGAAATTGAATCAAAGTTTGAATATGAGTATTACCTTGTATTATAAAGATATCTTACTGTAAATAATAAAGATTTCTTGAGGTTGGATGATCACTCTACAATATTGGAAGTAAGCTAGCAAACTTGGAAGTATTCTTGATTTTATGAAACTAGAACTTGTAGAATTTATGACGAACACTTAGAACTTGAAGATAGAACTTGAGAGAGATTAATTAGATGAAGAAAATTGAAGAATGAAAGTGTTTATAGGTGTTTTTGGTCGTTGGTGTATGGATTAGATATAAAGGATATGTAATTTTGTTTTCATGTAAATAAGTCATGAATGATTACTCATATTTTTGTAATTTTATGAGATATTTCTTGCTAGTTGCCAAATGATGGTTCCCACATGTGTTAGGTGACTCACATGGGCTGATAAGAGCTAATCATTGGAGTGTATATACCAATAGTACATACATCTAAAAGCTGTGTATTGTACGAGTACGAATACGGGTGCATACGAGTAGAATTGTTGATGAAACTGAACGAGGATGTAATTGTAAGCATTTTTGTTAAGTAGAAGTATTTTGATAAGTGTCTTGAAGTCTTTCAAAAGTGTATGAATACATATTAAAACACTACATGTATATACATTTTAACTGAGTCGTTAAGTCATCGTTAGTCGTTACATGTAAGTGTTGTTTTGAAACCTTTAGGTTAACGATCTTGTTAAATGTTGTTAACCCAATGTTTATAATATCAAATGAGATTTTAAATTATTATATTATCATGATATTATGATGTAAGAATATCTCTTAATATGATATATATACATTAAATGTCGTTACAACGATAATCGTTACATGTATGTCTCGTTTCAAAATCATTAAGTTAGTAGTCTTGTTTTTAAATATGTAGTTCATTGTTAATATACTTAATGATATGATTAATTATCAAAATATCATGTTAACTATATATATAACCATATATATGTCATCATATAGTTTTTACAAGTTTTAACATTCGTGAATCACCGGTCAACTTGGGTGGTCAATTGTCTATATGAAACCTATTTCAATTAATCAAGTCTTAACAAGTTTGATTGCTTAACATGTTGGAAACACTTAATCATGTAAATAACAATTTCATTTAATATATATATAAACATGGAAAAGTTCGGGTCACTACAGTACCTACCCGTTAAATAAATTTCGTCCCGAAATTTTAAGCAGTTGGAGGTGTTGACGTATCTTCTGGAAATAAATGCGGGTATTTCTTCTTCATCCGATCTTCTCGTTCCCAGGAGAACTCGGGTCCTCTACGAGCATTCCATCGAACCTTAACAATTGGTATCTTGTTTTGCTTAAGTCTTTTAACCTCACGATCCATTATTTCGACGGGTTCTTCGATTAATTGAAGTTTTTCGTTGTTTTGGATTTCATCTAACGGAATAGTGAGATCTTCTTTAGCTAAACATTTCTTCAAATTCGAGACGTGGAAAGTGTTATGTACCGCCGCGAGTTGTTGAGGTAACTCAAGTCGGTAAGCTACTGGTCTGACACGATCAATAATCTTGAATGGTCCGATATACCTTGGATTTAATTTCCCTCGTTTACCAAATCGAACAACGCCTTTCCAAGGTGCAACTTTTAGCATGACCATCTCTCCAATTTCAAATTCTATATCTTTTCTTTTAATGTCAGCGTAGCTCTTTTGTCGACTTTGGGCGGTTTTCAACCGTTGTTGAATTTGGATGATCTTCTCGGTAGTTTCTTGTATTATCTCCGGACCCGTAATCTGTCTATCCCCCACTTCACTCCAACAAATCGGAGACCTGCACTTTCTACCATAAAATGCTTCAAACGGCGCCATCTCAATGCTTGAATGATAGCTGTTGTTGTAGGAAAATTCTGCTAACGGTAGATGTCGATCCCAACTATTTCCAAAATCATTAACACATGCTCATAGCATGTCTTCAAGCGTTTGTATCGTCTTTTCGCTCTGCCCATCAGTTTGTGGATGATAGGCAGTACTCATGTCTACACGAGTTCCTAATGCTTGCTGTAATGTCTGCCAGAATCTTGAAATAAATCTGCCATCCCTATCAGAGATAATAGAGATTGGTATTCCATGTCTGGAGACGACTTCCTTCAAATACAGTCTTGCTAACTTCTCCATCTTGTCATCTTCTCTTATTGGCAGAAAGTGTGCTGACTTGGTGAGACGATCAACTATTACCCAAATAGTATCATAACCACTTGCAGTCCTTGGCAATTTAGTAATGAAATCCATGGTAATGTTTTCCCATTTCCATTCCGGGATTTCAGGTTGTTGTAGTAGACCTGATGGTTTCTGATGTTCAGCTTTGACCTTAGAACACGTCAAACATTCTCCTACGTATTTAGCAACATCGGCTTTCATACCCCGCCACCAAAAATGTTTCTTGAGATCCTTGTACATCTTCCCCGTTCCAGGATGTATTGAGTATCTGGTTTTATGAGTTTCTCTAAGTACCATTTCTCTCATATCTCTAAATTTTGGTACCCAAATCCTTTCAGCCCTATAATGGGTTCCATCTTCCCGAATATTAAGATGCTTCTCCGATCCTTTGGGTATTTCATCCTTTAAATTTCCCTCTTTTAAAACTCCTTGTTGCGCCTCCTTTATTTGAGTAGTAAGGTTTTTGTGAATCATTATATTCATAGATTTTACTCGAATGGTTCTCTGTCCTTCCTGCTCAAGGCGTCGGCTACCACATTTGCCTTCCCCGGGTGGTAACGAATCTCAAAGTCGTAATCATTCAACAATTCAATCCACCTACGCTGCCTCATATTCAATTGTTTCTGATTAAATATGTGTTGAAGACTTTTGTGGTCGGTATATATAATACTTTTGACCCCATATAAGTAGTGACTCCAAGTCTTTAATGCAAAAACAACCGCGCCTAATTCCAAATCATGCGTCGTATAATTTTGTTCGTGAATCTTCAATTGTCTAGACGCATAAGCAATCACCTTCATTCGTTGCATTAATACACAACCGAGACCTTGCTTTGATGCGTCACAATAAATCACAAAATCATCATTCCCTTCAGGCAATGACAATATAGGTGCCGTAGTTAGCTTTTTCTTCAATAACTGAAACGCTTTCTCTTGTTCATCCTTCCATTCAAATTTCTTCCCTTTATGCATTAATGCAGTCAAGGGTTTTGCTATTCTGGAAAAGTCTTGGATGAACCTTCTGTAGTAACCAGCTAGTCCTAAAAACTGGCGTATGTGTTTCGGAGTTTTTGGGGTTTCCCACTTTTCAACAGTTTCTATCTTTGCCGGATCCACCTTAATACCTTCTTTGTTCACTATGTGACCGAGTAATTGAACTTCTTCCAACCAAAATGCACAATTTGAAAACTTAGCGTACAATTCTTCCTTCCTCAATACTTCTAACACCTTTCTCAAATATTCACCGTGTTCTTGGTCATTCTTTGAGTAAATAAGTATGTCATCAATGAAAACAATGACAAACTTGTCAAGGTATGGTCCACACACTCGGTTCATAAGGTCCATGAACACAGCTGGTGCATTAGTTAAACCAAACGGCATGACCATAAACTCGTAATGACCGTAACGTGTTCTAAAAGCAGTCTTTGGAATATCATCCTCCTTTACTCGCATTTGATGATATCCAGAATGTAAATCGATCTTCGAATAAACTGACGAGCCTTGTAGTTGATCAAATATGTCATCAATTCTCGGCAGGGGATAACGGTTTTTAATGGTAAGTTTGTTCAACTCTCTATAGTCAATACACAACCTAAATGTACCATCCTTCTTCTTGACAAACAAAACAGGAGATCCCCATGGTGATGTGATTGGTCGAATGAAACCACGTTCTAATAGTTCTTGCAGTTGGCTTTGCAGTTCTTTCATATCACTGGGTGCGAGTCTATAAGGAGTACGAGCTATTGGTGCAGCTCCTGGTACAAGATCTATTTGAAATTCAACAGATCGATGTGGTGGTAGTCCCGGTAATTCTTTCGGAAATACATCTGGAAATTCTTTTGTGACGGGAACATCATTGATGCTCTTTTCTTCAGTTTGTACTTTCTTGACGTGTGCTAGAACAGTATAGCAACCTTTTCTTATTAGTTTTTGTGCCTTCAAATTACTAATAAGATGTAGCTTCGTGTTGCCCTTTTCTCCGTAGACCATTAAGGGTTCTCCTTCTTCTCGTACAATGCGAATTGCATTTTTATAACATACGATCTCTGCTT
This sequence comes from Rutidosis leptorrhynchoides, assembly GCF_046630445.1. NCBI lineage: Eukaryota > Viridiplantae > Streptophyta > Magnoliopsida > Asterales > Asteraceae > Rutidosis > Rutidosis leptorrhynchoides. The sequence continues at coordinate 223,101,274 of NC_092341.1, forward strand.
TCACCTTCTTCAGCCTGTCCATGCCAACTATTACATCAAAACTCCCTAACTCTACGGGTATCAAATCAATCTTAAATATTTCGCTACCCAGTTTAATTTCTCGATTCTGGCATATATAATCTGCTGAAATTAATTTACCGTTTGCTAATTCGAGTAAAAATTTACTATCCAACGGCGTTAATGGACAACTTAATTTAGCACAAAAATCTCTATTCATATAGCTTCTATCCGCACCCGAATCAAATAAAACGTAAGCAGATTTATTGTCAATAAGAAACGTACCCGTAACAAGCTCCGGGTCTTTCTGTGCCTCTACCGCATTAATATTGAAAAATCTTCCACGAACTTGTCCATTCGTGTTCTCCTGGTTTGGGCAATTTCTAATAATGTGGCCCGGTTTTAAACATTTATAACAAACTACATTGGCATAACTTGCTCCGACACTACTTGCTCCGCCATTACTCGTTCCGATACCATTTGTTCCTTTCGTTCTGTTAACCCCTGGTCCGTAGACCTCACACTTCGCCACGCTATAACCATTTCTTTTACACTTGTTGCAAAATTTGGTGCAGAACCCCGAGTGATACTTTTCACACCTTTGGCATAGCTGCTTCTGATTGTTGTTGTTGTTGTTGCAGTTGTTATTGTTGTTGGGATGATTGTTGTAGTTGCTGTTGTTGTTGTTGTTGTTGGACTGTTTGTTGTAGTTGCGATTGATGTTGCGATTGTTGGGATAGTTGTTGCGATTATTGTTGTAATTGCTGTTGTTGTTGTATTGGTGATTCTTATCACCGTTTTCCTCCCATTTTCTTTTGACTTGCTTCACATTGGCCTCTTCAGCCGCCTGTTCTTTAATTCTTTCCTCAATCTGGTTCACTAGTTTGTGAGCCATTCTACATGCCTGTTGTATGGAGGCGGGCTCGTGTGAACTTATATCTTCTTGGATTCTTTCCGGTAATCCTTTCAAAAACGCGTCGATCTTCTCTTCCTCATCTTCGAACGCTCTCGGACACAATAGGCACAATTCTGTGAATCGCCTTTCGTACGTGGTAATATCAAATCCTTGGGTTCGTAACCCTCTAAGTTCTGTCTTGAGCTTATTGACCTCGGTTCTAGGACGGTAATTCTCGTTTATCAAGTGCTTGAATGCTGACCACGGTAGTGCGTAAGCATCATCTTGTCCCACTTACTCTAGATAGGTATTCCACCATGTTAACGCAGTACCTATGAAGGTATGCGTAGCATACTTCACTTTGTCCTCTTCAGTACACTTACTTATGGCAAACACCGATTCGACCTTCTCGGTCCACCGTTTCAATCCTATCGTTCCTTCGGTTCCATCAAATTCCAAAGGTTTGCAGGCAATGAATTCTTTGTAGGTGCATCCTACACGATTTCTTACGCCGTTAGCTACATTGCTAGATTCGGAGTTATTGTTGGTATGTAGCGCAACCTGTACTGCGGCTATGTTTAAAGCAAGAAAGGCACGAAATTCCTCTTCGCTCATATTCAAGGTGTGTCGAGTAGTCGGTGCCATTTCCTTCAAAATAGTCAAATGAAACGAGTTAATCATATAGAATATCAAGAGTAGTCAATAGTATTTCGTAGCGTAATATGAACTTATTTATAAAATCTCTTTCTTCATATTAGCGTTTTATACTCTTTAATTCGGGTAGTACCTACCCGTTAAGTTCATACTTAGTAGCTAACATACCATTTCAACTACTACAATTCTAAATGAAAAACTAATCACAAAAAAACAAAAAATCATATTCAATCCTTTATACAATAACTTGCAAACTTACAATACCGCTTTTTTTTACATATAGCAAGAAATATAGCACATAAAACTTTGATACAAAGTAGTTGCGAAGATAATTCTAGTTAATAAATAAGGCGTTCAGCAAAGGCAATAAAGACACGTAATTCATACGTCCAGAAACAAGTCATGCATTCTGGTTTTACTAATACCACTTCCTATCCTTGGTTTTGTGGAACATAACCGTTGTGACCGATAGTAAGACAATGTTTTGTAACTTCGTCAAAAGGATGAAGGTTATGTAATGACCAACAGTCTCGTAATAACATAAAAACCTCATTTCTTACCCCAATTACCGACTCCATCAATTGTGGGAACGTTTTGTTTAATAGTTGTAGCCCGATGTTCTTGTTCTCACTTTGACGAGACTAACCCGTAAGCATAACATGCTTCTTTATGTTGCATGTTAGCCACTTTTTCTAAATCACGAAGTCCTATATTCGAATATATTGAGTCAAAATAATTTCTTAACCCGTTACGTAAAATATCATTTGGGTTCCCCGCAATATATGCGTCAAAGTAAACACATCGTAACTTATGGATTTCCCAATGTGATATCCCCCATCTTTCGAACGAAAGCCTTTTATAAATCAAGGCATTCTTGGAACGTTCTTCGAATGTCTTACAAACTGATCTCGCCTTAAATAGTTGTGCCGAGGAATTCTGACCGACTCTAGACAAGATTTCATCAATCATGTCTCCGGGTAGGTCTCTTAAAATATTGGGTTGTCTATCCATTTTGTGTTTTTATACTGTAAAATAGAAAAGAGTTAGATTCATAAAAAAATACTTATTAATACAAACAATTTTTACATATATCATAAAGCATAAGCACACTATATTACATATATTACACCACACGAATACAACTATCTTATTCTGACTCGCTCTTTTCTTCTTCTTTGGTTTTGATTCGTTTTTCCAAGTTTCTAGGGATATATGATGTTCCCCTAATACGAGCCGTCGTTTTCCACATTGGTTTAGAAAAACCTGGTGGTTTAGAGGTTCCCGGGTTATTGTCACAACTTAAGAAATACGGGTGTTGATGATACATATAAAGTTCATCGTGTTTGGAATCAAATTTCTCTATTTTTATGCCCTTTCCCTTATTGTTCTCTTTTGCCTTATTAAATTGTGTTGGGGTAATTTCTATAACATCATCGGAATCCTTGTCAGGATCCGATTCATCGGAGAATTGGTAATCCTCCCAATACTTTGCTTCCTTGGCGGAAACACCATTGACCATAATTAACTTTGGTCGGTTGGTTGAGGATTTTCTTCTACTTAACCGTTTTATTATTTCCCCCACTGGTTCTATTTCTTCTTCCGGTTCCGATTCTTCTTCCGGTTCCGATTCTTCTTCCGGTTCCGACTCTTCTTCCGGTTCCTCTTCGGGAACTTGTGAATCAGTCCACGAATCATTCAAATTTACATTTGACTCTTCATTATTATTAGGTGAGTCAATGGGACTTGTTCTAGAGGTAGACATCTATCACATAATATCAAACACATTAAGAGATTAATATATCACATAATATTCACATGTTAAAAATATATAGTTTCCAACAAAAATGTTAAGCAATCATTTTTAAAGAAAACACGGTCGAAGTCCAGACTCACTAATGCATCGTAACAAACTCGATAAGACACACTAATGCAAATTTTCTGGTTCTCTAAGACCAACGCTCGAATACCAACTGAAATGTCCCGTTCTTATTAATTAAAAACGTTCCATATTAATTGATTTCGTTGCGAGGTTTTGACCTCTATATGAGACGTTTTTCAAAGACTGCATTCATTTTAAAACAAACCATAACCTTTATTTCATCAATAAAGGTTTAAAAAGCTTTACGTAGATTATCAAATAATGATAATCTAAAATATCCTGTTTCTACACGACTATTACATAATGGTTTACAATACAAATATGTTACAACGAAATAAGTTTCTTGAATGCAGTTTTTACACAATATCATACAAGCATGGACTCTAAATCTTGTCCTTATTTAAGTATGCGACAGCAGAAGCTCTTAAAAATCACCTGAGAATAAAAATGCTTAAAACGTCAACAAATATGTTGGTGAGTTATAGGTTTAACCTATATATATCAAATCGTAACAATAGACCGCAAGATTTCATATTTCAATATACATCCCATACATAGAGATAAAAATCATTCATATGGTGAACACCTGGTAACCGACATTAACAAGATGCATATATAAGAATATCCCCATCATTCCGGGACACCCTTCGGATAAGATATAAATTTCGAAGTACTAAAGCATCTGGTACTTTGGATGGGGTTTGTTAGGCCCAATAGATCTATCTTTAGGATTCGCGTCAATTAGGGTGTCTGTTCCCTAATTCTTAGATTACCAGACTTAATAAAAAGGGGCATATTCGATTTCGATAATTCAACCATATAATGTAGTTTCACGTACTTGTGTCTATTTTGTAAATCATTTATAAAACCTGCATGTATTCTCATCCCAAAAATATTAGATTTTAAAAGTGGGACTATAACTCACTTTCACAGATTTTTACTTCGTCGGGAAGTAAGATGTAGTGATCCAAACTTTTCCATGTTTATATATATATTAATTGAGATTGATATTTATATGATTAAATATTTCCAACATGTTAAGTAATCAAACTTGTTAAGACTTGATTAATTGAAATATGTTTCATATAGACAATTGACCACCCAAGTTGACCGGTGATTCACGAACGTTAAAACTTGTAAAAACTATATGATGACATATATATGGATATATATATAGTTAACATGATACTATGATAAGTAAACATATCATTAAGTATATTAACAATGAACTACATATGTAAAAACAAGACTACTAACTTAATGATTTTTAAACGAGACATATATGTAACGATTATCGTTGTAAAGACATTTAATGTATATATATCATATTAAGAGATATTCATACATGATAATATCATGATAATATAATAATTTAAAATCTCATTTGATATTATAAACATTGGGTTAACAACATTTAACAAGATCGTTAACCTAAAGGTTTCAAAACAACACTTACATGTAACGACTAACGATGACTTAACGACTCAGTTAAAATGTATATACATGTAGTGTTTTAATATGTATTTATACACTTTTGAAAGACTTCAATACACTTATCAAAATACTTCTACTTAACAAAAATGCTTACAATTACATCCTCGTTCAGTTTCATCAACAATTCTACTCGTATGCACCCGTATTCGTACTCGTACAATACACAGCTTTTAGATGTATGTACTATTGATATATACACTCCAATGATCAGCTCTTAGCAGCCCATGTGAGTTACCTAACATATGTGAGAACCATCATTTGGCAACTAGCATGAAATATCTCATAAAATTACAAAAATATGAGTAATCATTCATGACTTATTTACATGAAAACAAAATTACATATCCTTTATATCTAATCCATACACCAACGACCAAAAACACCTACAAACACTTTCATTCTTCAATTTTCTTCATCTAATTGATCTCTCTCAAGTTCTATCTTCAAGTTCTAAGTGTTCTTCATAAATTCCAAAAGTTCTAGTTTCATAAAATCAAGAATACTTTCAAGTTTGCCTGCTCACTTCCAATCTTGTAAGGTGATCATCCAACCTCAAGAAATCTTTGTTTCTTACAGTAGGTTATCATTCTAATATAAGGTAATAATCATATTCAAACTTTGGTTCAATTTCTATAACTATAACAATCTTATTTCAAGTGATGATCTTACTTGAACTTGTTTTCGTGTCATGATTCTGCTTCAAGAACTTCGAGCCATCCAAGGATCCATTGAAGCTAGATCCACTTTTCTCTTTTCCAGTAGGTTTATCCAAGGAACTTAAGGTAGTAATGATGTTCATAACATCATTCGATTCATACATATAAAGCTATCTTATTCGAAGGTTTAAACTTGTAATCACTAGAACATAGTTTAGTTAATTCTAAACTTGTTCACAAATAAAAGTTAATCCTTCTAACTTGACTTTTAAAATTAACTAAACACATTTTCTATATCTATATGATATGCTAACTTAATGATTTAAAACCTGGAAACACGAAAAACACCGTAAAACCGGATTTACGCCGTCGTAGTAACACCACGGGCTGTTTTGGGTTAGTTAATTAAAATCTATGATAAAATTTGATTTAAAAGTTGTTATTCTGAGAAAATGATTTTTATTATGAACATGAAACTATATCCAAAAATTATGGTTAAACTCAAAGTGGAAGTATGTTTTCTAAAATGGTCATCTAGACGTCGTTCTTTCGACTGAAATGACTACCTTTACTATAACGACTTGTAACTTATTTTTTAGACTATAAACCTATACTTTTTCTGTTTAGGTTCATAAAATAGAGTTCAATATGAAACCATAGCAATTTGATTCACTCAAAACGGATTTAAAATGAAGAAGTTATGGGTAAAACAAGATTGGATAATTTTTCTCATTTTAGCTACGTGAAAATTGTTAACAAATCTATTCCAACCATAACTTAATCAACTTGTATTGTATATTATGTAATCTTGAGATACCATAGACACGTATACAATGTTTCGACCTATCATGTCGACACATCTATATATATTTCGGAACAACCATAGCCACTCTATATGTGAATGTTGGAGTTAGCTATACAGGGTTGAGGTTGATTCCAAAATATATATAGTTTAAGTTGTGATCAATACTGAGATACGTATACACTGGGTCGTGGATTGATTCAAGATAATATTTATCGATTTATTTCTGTACATCTAACTGTGGACAACTAGTTGTAGGTTACTAACGAGGACAGCTGACTTAATAAACTTAAAACATCAAAATATATTAAAAGTGTTGTAAATATATTTTGAACATACTTTGATATATATGTATATATTGTTATAGGTTCGTGAATCAACCAGTGGCCAAGTCTTACTTCCCGACGAAGTAAAAATCTGTGAAAGTGAGTTATAGTCCCACTTTTAAAATCTAATATTTTTGGGATGAGAATACATGCAGGTTTTATAAATGATTTACAAAATAGACACAAGTACGTGAAACTACATTCTATGGTTGAATTATCGAAATCGAATATGCCCCTTTTTATTAAGTTTGGTAATCTAAGAATTAGGGAACAGACACCCTAATTGACGCGAATCCTAAAGATAGATCTATCGGGCCCAACAAGCCCCATCCAAAGTACCGGATGCTTTAGTACTTCGAAATTTATATCATATCCGAAGGGTGTCCCGGAATGATGGGGATATTCTTATATATGCATCTTGTTAATGTCGGTTACCAGGTGTTCACCATATGAATGATTTTTATCTCTATGTATGGGATGTGTATTGAAATATGAAATCTTGTGGTCTATTGTTACGATTTGATATATATAGGTTAAACCTATAGCTCACCAACATTTTTGTTGACGTTTTAAGCATGTTTATTCTCAGGTGATTATTAAGAGCTTCCGCTGTCGCATACTTAAATAAGGACGAGATTTGGAGTCCATGCATGTATGATATTGTGTAAAAACTGCATTCAAGAAACTTATTTTGTTGTAACATATTTGTATTGTAAATCATTATGTAATGGTCGTGTGTAAACAGGATATTTTAGATTATCATTATTTGATAATCTACGTAAAGCTTTTTAAAACCTTTATCTATGAAATAAAGGTTATGGTTTGTTTTAAAAATGAATGCAGTCTTTGAAAAACGTCTCATATAGAGGTCAAAACCTCGCAACGAAATCAATTAATATGGAACGTTTTTAATCAATAAGAACGGGACATTTCAGTTGGTATCCGAGCGTTGGTCTTAGAGAACCAGAAAATTTGTATTAGTGTGTCTTATCGAGTTTGTTAGGATGCATTAGTGGGTCTGGACTTCGACCGTGTTTTCTTTAAAAATGATTGCTTAACATTTTTGTTGGAAACTATATATTTTTAACATATGAATATTATGTGATATATTAATCTCTTAACGTGTTTGATATTATGTGATAGATGTCTACCTCTAGAACAAGTCCCATTGACTCACCTAATAATAATGAAGAGTCAAATGTAAATTGGAATGATTCGTGGACTGATTCACAAGTTTCCGAAGAGGAACCGGAAGAAGAGTCGGAACCAGAAGAAGAATCGGAACCGGAAGAAGAATCGGAACCGGAAGAAGAAATAGAACCGGTGGGGGAAATAATAAAACGGTTAAGTAAAAGAAAATCCTCAATCAACCGACCAAGGTTAATTATGGTCAATGGTGTTTCCGCCAAGGAAGCAAAATATTGGGAGGATTACCAATTCTCCGATGAATCGGGTTCCGACGAGAATTCCGATGATGTTATAGAAATTACCCCAACTGAATTTAAAAAGGCAAAAGAAAATAATAAGGGAAAGGGCATAAAAATAGAGAAATCTAATTCCAACCCCGATGAACTTTATATGTATCGTCAACCCCCGAAGTCCTTAAGTTGTAACAATGACCCGGGAACCTCTAAACCACCAGGTTTTTCTAAACCAATGTGGACAACGACGGCTCGTATTAGGGGAACATCATATATCCCTAGAAACTTGGCAAAACGAACCAAAACCGAACAAGAAGAAACGAGCGAGTCGGAATAAGATAGTTGTATTCGTGTGGTGTAATATATGTAATATAGTGTGCTTATGCTTTATGATATATGTAGAAATTGCTTGTATTAATAAGTATTTTTTTTATGAATCTAACTCTTGTCTATTTTACAGTATAAAAACACAAAATGGATAGACAACCCAATATTTTAAGAGACCTACCCTGAGACATGATTGATGAAATCTTGTCTAGAGTCGGTCAGAATTCCTCGGCACAACTATTTAAGGCGAGATCAGTTTGTAAGACATTCGAAGAACGTTCCAAGAATGCCTTGGTTTATAAAAGGCTTTCGTTCTAAAGATGGGGGATATCACATTGGGAAATCCATAAGTTACGATGTGTTTACTTTGACGCATATATTGCGGGGAACCCAAATGCTATTTTACGCAACGGGTTAAGAAATTATTTTGACTCGGTATATCCGAATATAGGACTTCGTGATTTAGAAAAAGCGGCTAACATGCAACATAAAGAAGCATGTTATGCTTACGGGTTAGTAATGTTCGCTTCTCACCAAAGTGAGAACAAGAACATCGGGCTACAACTATTAAACAAAACGTTCCCACAAGTGACGGAGTCGGTAATTGGGGTAAGAAATGAGGTTTTTAGGTTATTACGAGACTGTTGGTCATTACGTAACCCTCGTCCCTTTGACGATGTTACAACACGCTGTCTTATCAACGGCCATAACGGTTATGTTCCACAAGACCAAGGATAGGAAGTAGTCCTAGTAAAACCAGAATGCATGACTTGTTTCTGGACGTATGAATTACGTGTCTTTATTGCCTTTGCTGAACGACTTGTGTACTAGCTAGAATTATCTTCACAGCTATCTTGTATCAAAGTTATTGTGTGCTATATTTCATGCTTTATGTAAAATAAGCGGTATTGTAAGTTTGTAAAATATTGTATAAAAGTTTGAACGCGAAATATTATTACAATCAGTTTTTCATATAGAATTGTAGTAGTTGAATTGTATATTAGCTACTAAGTATGAACTTAACGGGTAGGTAATACCCGAATTTAAACTTATAAAACGCTAATATGAAGAAAAAGCTTTTATAAATGAGTTCATATTATGCTACGAAATACTATTAACTACTCTTAATATTCTGTATGATTAACTTGTTCCATTTGACTATTTTGAAGGAAATGGCACCGACTACTCGACATACCGTGAATATGAATGAAGAGGAATTCCGTACTTTTCTAGCTTCAAACATAGCCGTAGTACAGGCTGCGCTACATACCAACAATAACCTTGGATCTGGCAGTACAGGAAATCGTGTAGGATGCACCTACAAAGAATTCACTGCCTGCAAACCTTTGGAATTTGATGGAACCAAAGGACCGATCGGATTGAAACGGTGGACCGAGAAGGTCGAATCGGTGTTTTCCATAAGTAAGTGTACTGAAGAGGACAAAGTGAAGTACGCTACGCATACCTTCACAGGTTCTGTGTTAACATGGTGGAATACCTATGTAGAGCAAGTGGGACAAGATGATGCGTACGCACTACCGTAGTCAGCATTCAAGCACTTGATGAACGAGAAGTACTGTCCCAGAACCGAGGTCAATAAGCTCAAGACAGAACTTAGAGGGTTACGAACCCAAGGATTTGATATTACCACGTACGAAAGACGATTCACAGAATTGTGCCTATTGTGTCCGGGAGCATTCGAAGATGAGGAAGAGAAGATCGACGAGTTTGTGAAAGGATTACCGGAAAGAATCCAAGAAGATATAAGTTCACACGAGCCCGCCTCCATACAACAGGCATGTAGAATGGCTCACAAATTAGTGAACCAGATTGAAGAAAGAATTAAAGAACAGACTGCTGAAGAGGCCAATGTGAAGCAAGTCAAAAGAAAGTGGGAGGAAAACGGTGATAAGAATCACCAATACAACAACAACAGCAATTACAACAATAATCGCAACAATTATCCCAACAATCGCAACATCAATCGCAACTACAACAAACGGCCCAACAACAACAACAACAACAACAGCAACTACAACAATCATCCCAACAACAATAATAACCGCAACAACAACAACAACAATCAGAAGTAGCTATGCCAAAGGTGTGAAAAGTATCACTCGGGGTTCTGCACCAAATTTTGCAACAAGTGTAAAAGAAATGATCATAGCGCAGCGAAGTGTGAGGTCTACGGACTAGGGGTTAATAGAACGAAAGGAACAAATGGTGTCGGAACGAGTAATGGCGGAGCAAGTAGTGTCGGAGCAAGTTATGCCAATGTAGTTTGTTATAAATGTGGAAAACCGGGCCACATTATTAGAAATTGCCCGAACCAGGAGAACACGAATGGACAAGGCCGCGGAAGAGTTTTCAATATTAATGCGGCAGAGGCACAGGAAGACCCGGAGCTTGTTACGGGTACGTTTCTTATTGACAATAAATCTGCTTACGTTTTATTTGATTCGGGTGCGGATAGAAGCTATATGAGTAGAGATTTTTGTGCTAAATTAAGTTGTCCATTGACGCCTTTGGATAGTAAATTTTTACTCGAATTAGCAAATGGTAAATTAATTTCAGCAGATAATATATGTCGGAATCGGGAAATTAAACTGGTTAGCGAAACATTTAAGATTGATTTGATACCAGTAGAGTTAGGGAGTTTTGATGTGATAATCGGTATGGACTGGTTGAAAGAAGTGAAAGCAGAGATCGTTTGTTACAAAAATGCAATTCGCATTATACGAGAAAAAGGAAAACCCTTAATGGTGTACGGAGAAAAGGGCAACACGAAGCTACATATTATTAGTAATTTGAAGGCACAAAAACTAATAAGAAAAGGTTGCTATGCTGTTCTAGCACACGTCGAGAAAGTACAAACTGAAGAAAAGAGCATCAATGATGTTCCCATTGCAAAAGAATTTCCCGATGTATTTCCGAAAGAATTACCGGGATTACCCCCACAGCGATCCGTTGAATTTCAAATAGATCTTGTACCAGGAGCTGCACCAATAGCTCGTGCTCCTTACAGACTCGCACCCAGCGAGATGAAAGAACTGCAAAGCCAATTACAAGAACTTTTAGAGCGTGGTTTCATTCGACCAAGCACATCACCGTGGGGAGCTCCTGTTTTGTTTGTCAAGAAGAAAGATGGTACATTCAGGTTGTGTATCGACTACCGAGAGTTGAACAAACTTACCATCAAGAACCGCTACCCACTACCGAGAATCGACGACTTATTTGATCAACTACAAGGCTCGTCTATTTATTCAAAGATTGACTTACGTTCCGGGCATCATCAAATGCGGGTGAAAGAAGATGATATTCCAAAGACTACTTTCAGAACACGTTACGGTCATTACGAGTTTATGGTCATGCCGTTTGGTTTAACTAATGCACCAGCTGTGTTCATGGACCTTATGAACCGAGTGTGTGGACCATACCTTGACAAGTTTGTCATTGTTTTCATTGATGACATACTTATTTACTCAAAGAATGACCAAGAACACGGTGAACATTTGAGAAAGGTGTTAGAAGTATTGAGGAAGGAAGAATTGTACGCTAAGTTTTCAAAGTGTGCATTTTGGTTGGAAGAAGTTCAATTCCTCGGTCACATAGTGAACAAAGAAGGTATTAAGGTGGATCCGGCAAAGATAGAAACTGTTGAAAAGTGGGAAACCCCGAAAACTCCGAAACACATACGCCAGTTTTTAGGACTAGCTGGTTACTACAGAAGGTTCATCCAAGACTTTTCCAGAATAGCAAAACCCTTGACTGCATTAACGCATAAAGGGAAGAAATTTGAATGGAAGGATGAATAAGAGAAAGCGTTTCAGTTGTTGAAGAAAAAGCTAACTACGGCACCTATATTGTCATTGCCTGAAGGGAATGATGATTTTGTGATTTATTGTGATGCATCAAAGCAAGGTCTCGGTTGTGTATTAATGCAACGAACGAAGGTGATTGCTTATGCGTCTAGACAATTGAAGATTCACGAGCAAAATTATACGACGCATGATTTGGAATTAGGCGCGGTTGTTTTTGCATTAAAGACTTGGAGGCACTACTTATATGGGGTCAAAAGTATTATATATACCGACCACAAAAGTCTTCAACAGATATTTAATCAGAAACAACTGAATATGAGGCAGCGTAGGTGGATTGAATTGTTGAATGATTACGACTTTGAGATTCGTTACCACCCGGGGAAGGCAAATGTGGTAGCCGATGCCTTGAGCAGGAAGGACAGAGAACCCATTCGAGTAAAATCTATGAATATAATGATTCATAATAACCTTACTACTCAAATAAAGGAGGCGCAACAAGGAATTGTAAAAGAGGGAAATTTAAAGGATGAAATACCCAAAGGATCTGAGCAGCACCTTAATATTCGGGAAGACGGAACCAGGTATAGGGCTGAAAGGATTTGGGTACCAAAATTTGGAGATATGAGAGAAATGGTACTTAGAGAAGCTCATAAAACCAGATACTCAATACATCCTGGAACGGGGAAGATGTACAAGGATCTCAAGAAACATTTTTGGTGGCCGGGTATGAAAGCCGATGTTGCTAAATACGTAGGAGAATGTTTGACGTGTTCTAAGGTCAAAGCTGAGCATCAGAAACCATCAGGTCTACTTCAACAACCCGAAATCCCAGAATGGAAATGGGAAAACATTACCATGGATTTCATCACTAAATTGCCAAGGACTGCAAGTGGTTTTGATACTATTTGGTGAATAGTTGATCGTCTCACCAAATCAGCACACTTCTTGCCAATAAGAGAAGATGACAAGATGGAGAAGTTAGCACGGCTGTATTTGAAGGAAGTCGTCTCCAGACATGGAATACCAATCTCTATTATCTCTGATAGGGATGGCAGATTTATTTCAAGATTCTGGCAGACATTACAGCAAGCATTAGGAACTCGTCTAGACATGAGTACTGCCTATCATCCACAAACTGATGGGCAGAGCGAAAGGACGATACAAACGCTTGAAGACATGCTACGAGCATGTGTTATTGATTTCGGAAACAGTTGGGATCGACATATACCGTTAGCAGAATTTTCCTACAACAACAGCTACCATTCAAGCATTGAGATGGCGCCGTTTGAAGCACTTTATGGTAGAAAGTGCAGGTCTCCGATTTGTTGGAGTGAAGTGGGGGATAGACAGATTACGGGTCCGGAGATTATACAAGAAACTACTGAGAAGATCATCCAAATTCAACAACGGTTGAAAACCGCCCAAAGTCGACAAAAGAGCTACGCTGACATTAAAAGAAAAGATATAGAATTTGAAATTGAAGAGATGGTCTTGCTTAAAGTTACACCTTGGAAAGGCGTTGTTCGATTTGGTAAACGAGGGAAATTAAATCCAAGGTATATTGGACCATTCATGATTATTGATCGTGTCGGACCAGTAGCTTACCGACTTGAGTTACCTCAACAACTCGCGGCTGTACATAACACTTTCCACGTCTCGAATTTGAAGAAATGTTTTGCTAAAGAAGATCTCACTTTTCCATTAGATGAAATCCAAATCAACGAAAAACTTCAATTCATCGAAGAACCCGTCGAAATAATGGATCGTGAGGTTAAAAGACTTAAGCAAAACAAGATACCAATTGCTAAGGTTCGATGGAATGCTCGTAGAGGACCCGAGTTCACCTGGGAGCATGAAGATCAGATGAAGAAGAAATACCCGCATCTATTTCCAGAAGATTCGTCAACACCTTCAACAGCTTAAAATTTCGGGACGAAATTTATTTAACGGGTAGGTACTGTAGTGATCCAAACTTTTCCATGTTTATATATATTAATTGAGATTGATATTTATATGATTAAATATTTCCAACATGTTAAGTAATCAAACTTGTTAAGACTTGATTAATTGAAATATGTTTCATATAGACAATTGACCACCCAAGTTGACCGGTGATTCACGAACGTTAAAACTTGTAAAAACTATATGATGACATATATATGGATATATATATAGTTAACATGATACTATGATAAGTAAACATATCATTAAGTATATTAACAATGAACTACATATGTAAAAACAAGACTACTAACTTAATAATTTTTAAACGAGACATATATGTAACGATTATCGTTGTAAAGACATTTAATGTATATATATCATATTAAGAGATATTCATACATGATAATATCATGATAATATAATAATTTAAAATCTCATTTGATATTATAAACATTGGGTTAACAACATTTAACAAGATCGTTAACCTAAAGGTTTCAAAACAACACTTACATGTAACGACTAACGATGACTTAACGACTCAGTTAAAATGTATATACATGTAGTGTTTTAATATGTATTTATACACTTTTGAAAGACTTCAATACACTTATCAAAATACTTCTACTTAACAAAAATGCTTACAATTACATCCTCGTTCAGTTTCATCAACAATTCTACTCGTATGCACCTGTATTCGTACTCGTACAATACACAGCTTTTAGATGTATGTACTATTGGTATATTGTAATGACCCAGACTTTTTCGATCAATCTATACTTATAAGATTAATATTTACATAAATTAAACTTACCAACATGATAAGCAATCCAAATTGTTGAGATTTATGTTTCCGAAAAGAGTTTTACACAACGTTTGACCGTCTAGTTTGACCGATGATATCACGAACCATACAATATATGATAATTATACGTTTGTGTATATATATGTATATATACATATTTAACATGATTAATGAATGTTTTAATATCTTATTTTGTATTAATAACAATAAGTTATAAGTATATTTTGAAATTACTAACTTAAGTTTTCAAAACGATAACCATACGTAACGTTAATTGACATAAATACTTATAATCTATAACGTTTATACATATATCGTATAAGTAATGTATTTAATCACTTTTAAAGACTTAAATACATAAAATCATATAAGTGTATTCACAAAAGATAGCTATATTTGAATCCTCATTCCATTTTTCACAAAATTTCTATACGTATACCTAGAGTATTTGTACTCGTATCATACCTAGCTTCTATACGTATTTACTATTGGTATATACACATCAAATCACCACCTAACCAGCCCTTGTTACTACCCTAGGTATAAGGTAATTGCTTTTGAATGATTGTAAGACTAATTACAAAAATACAAACTAAAATTTTGTCCATGTATCCTTATGAAATACGTTTTTATGTAGTATATATGTATCATCATTTTCATTCATTTTAACTTCAAATTTCTTAAGCTAAACACACTCTTTCTTAACCTTTGAACTCCATAACAATCCAGCAAGAAACCTTAAAGATCTAGCCATAAAAACCTTACTTAAACACCATAAGAAAACCATACAAAAACACTTCAAGAAATCCTTCCAAGAACACAAACTTACTTCCAATCTTTCATCCACTTCCATCACCCTTTTGATTCTAGCTTCTTACTCCTCTTTTACAGCAATCTTGTCCAAGGAACTTAAGGTAGTAACTATGTTCATAACCTTATTCGATTCATATATATATAGCTATCTTATTTTGTGGTATAAAAATTTAACAACAAGAACATAGTTTGAATGTTTTCAAACTTGTTTGCAAACTAAATAGATCCTTCTAACTTAACTTTTAAAATACTTCAAGACCTGTAATATAACTTAAGTATATGCTAATTTAATAAGGTATAACTTGGTTTTTCAAAGAATACCTTAAAAACTGTTTTTACGACGTCGGAGTGTAACCGGGGACTGTTTTGGGTTGGATAATTAAAAACCATCTTAAACTTTGAATTGGAGGTTTATTTTCTGGAAAAATGATTTTTACTATGAATATGATAACACATAAAAATTTCATGATTTAATTCAAAGTATAAGTATTTTTAGAAAAATAATCATTTAAGGTTGTTTAAATAAAGGAAAATGTTTAACTTCATAGGTTTCACTAAAGTTTCACCTATGCCGTGTGATTTTGAATACAAACTAAGGTATTTACAGTTCATAGTCTTAAAGAGGAACTCGATCCAAGGAGATGGCAAGTTGAATCAACGAAAACGGATTTGTAACGAAGAAACTATGACCGAAACAAAATTGGTTATCCAAGACTTGTTTAACTTCGGGATTAATTGGGAAAAATTAAATAAAATCACATATTTCTAAGATAACATGATATTTTATATATATGTACTTATAATTCAATTTTATATGGTTCAGGATCACCCGTAAACATTACGAGAAGATTAATCATAAGATCCCATGTTTGTACGCAACACGTCATTTGACAACACCGGTACTTTATGTACGCAACACGTCATTTGACAACACCGGTACCGTGGGTCAAGATTAATCTCGACCAATACATATACGATGGGGGTTTTATTTATTTCATTGCGGGTATATTAAACATCTAAAAATGAACCATTAAAATTGAATTACTAACAACGAACTGCTAACTACGGACTAAGGAATTATTCAAAGTATTAAAAGTATAACAAGTATATATATGTGACGTTTGTTTAAAAAGAAAAGGTATTGATATATTATATATGGATAGGTTCGTGATATCAACCGGAGACCAAGTCAAATTATATATATCTTCAAGGCGAAAGTGAGTATATAGTCCCACTTTTAAACTCTAAATATTTCGGGATGAGAATACATGTATTTTATGTTTTACGATATGGACACAAGTAACTGAAAAATACATTCTACGTTGAGTTGTACCACTGGCATACTTCCCTGTAGCTTGGTAACTATTATTTACAGCGGTATTGTAAACGCGAATCCTGTTGATAGATCTATCGGGCCTGACAACCCCAACCGGACTGGACGACCAGTATTCAACGGTTGCACAGTACTTCGTTTCGTGACTACACTTGGTACGGTGTAGTAAGATTTCATAATAAAGGGAATATGCGACGTGATTAAATGTTAAGTATGGTTACCAAGTGCTCAACCACTTAGAATATTTTTATTAAAATGTTTACATATGAAATCTTGTGGTCTATATTTATATCGCTGCCGGCATTAAACCTATATCTCACCAACTTTATGTTGACGTTTTAAACATGTCTATTCTCAGGTGATAACTAAAAGCTTCCGCTGCAACATGTTGAATTTAAGCAAGATCTTGAGTATGCATATTTGTGTCAAAAATAAAACTGCATATCCGAGGAATTGTAATGTAAAATATGCTAGAAATCGTATTGTTATCATCACATGTAAAGTTTGTAAGTCTAAGATTATCGCTAAACGATAATCATCTTTTTATTGTCTAAATCTTGTATTAAAATAAGAGTTATGGTTTGTAATGTAAAATAAATGCAGTTGTTCTTTTAAAAATGTCGCATATAGAGGTCAATACCTCGCGATGAAATCATACGTTATCTAACTCGTTCTTATGGTTAAGGACGGGTTATGACATGTGGTATCAGAGCGGTGGTCTTAGCGAACCAGGTTTGCGTTAGTGTGTCTAACTGATAAGTCGTTAGGATACATTAGTAAGTCTGGACTTTGACCGGGTCTGATTTAAAAACCATTGCTTATCATTGTTGGTTAAAATTTATATGTAAATATTATGTAGTACTAATGGGTTAGTTGTTGTGTGATAGATGTCGGGCTCAAAACTTGTCATCACGTTCAGCGACTCCGAACCAGAATCTTCAGATGGTGTTCCAGTCATTAACCTATCCGATGACGAAAATAATATCTTTGGGGAAGACTCACAAATTCCGGATGAACCGACTATAGAGAACCCGGAAAGTGAACCCGAGGAGGAAAGTGAACCCGAGGAAGAAATACAGGAAATTACAAAAGACGAGTTCGAACTAGGAAAGAAACGAAAGGCTAATGAATTAGAAAATTCAAATCCCGAGTTTAGTAAGGATGATGTGGCACCAACTCCACTAGACACTACCACCCCTATTCCCGCTATTCCTATTCGTTCTATCCCGGCATCCAGTTCTTCAGTCCCACAGCCAAAATATAGGCAGACAGCCAGGATAAGCGTTAAGCGATTCTTTGAACCTAAACGTCCTAGAAAATAGACCAAACGATGCGCTGCCGTATTAAACCATGGGATCATATAATGTTTTGTATAATATTATTAGTGTGGTTTGTTTAATGTTCGATGTAAGATAAGCATATGTAAAATAGTGAAGTGTGAAATGCAATAATTTTCCATGGTTAAGTATTATTTAGATGGTAGTAATTGATTCTGTACTAAGCTATTAAGCATGGACATTAACGGGTAGGTACTACCCTAGATATAATTATAAAACGCTAATAAGAAGAAAAGGCTTTTATAATAATACCTGGTTCATATTATTAATAAGCTATAATGTACTGTAAATATACACTACATCTATAATATTCCATGTGAATAATTATTTTCTTTTCATTCTTATAGAAGAATATGGCGCGATTGAACCGAATGACGGAACAAGAAATCCAGGAACTCATCAATCAGCGAGTGAACGACAGAATGTTATGGGTCGAGGCTGCAAGAGGTGCTGCAGTTAACCCAAATCCTCGTGTGGGGTGCACTTACAAAACTTTTCAAGCTTGCAAGCCCTCATCATTCAGTGGAACAGAAGGACCGATCGGTTTAACCCGGTGGATAGAAAAGATGGAGACTGTGTTTAAAATCAGTGGTTGTGTTGAAAAGGACATGACCAAGTATGCATCGTGCACTTTACAAGATAGTGCACTCACGTGGTGGAAAAATTATG
This sequence comes from Rutidosis leptorrhynchoides, assembly GCF_046630445.1. NCBI lineage: Eukaryota > Viridiplantae > Streptophyta > Magnoliopsida > Asterales > Asteraceae > Rutidosis > Rutidosis leptorrhynchoides. The sequence goes on from NC_092341.1 coordinate 223,120,447, forward strand.
TGAAGGCTGTAGGAGGAGATGTAGCTTATGATACTCCGTGGGAAGAATTCAAAACAATGTTAATCAACGAATATTGTCCAAGGAACGAGGTTAGGAAGTTGGAAGATGAGTTACGAAGTCTGAAGGTTATTGGTACTGAAATCACCAACTACAATCAGCGATTCATGGAATTAGTTTTGCTATGTCCTGAATTGGTTCCAACCGAAGAACGGAAGATTGAAATGTACAAAGATGGTTTGCCCAAAAAGGTCAAAGCAAATGTTACAGCATCGAAACCTAAGACAATTCATGAAGCTATAACCATGGCAAACGAGCTAATGGATCAGGTCATCATGGATAAGAAAGTATCCAATACTGATGTGAAGGTATCAGGTAACAAAAGAAAGTGGAATGGAAATTATGACCGAGGTAACCAACAACAATCTTTTAAGAAACAAGAAATCATGCAAGGTGCGGGTAGTGGTTTAAGCTTTGGTTATAAAGGACAAAATCCTTTATGCAACCGATGCCACAAACATCACTCTGGTTACTGTAATGTGGTATGCAACAAATGTAATCGAAAGGGTCATCTTGCTGAAGATTGTAGGGCTCTCGTTACAAATACAAATGGTACTAAGACTCCTGCCACCAATGCAAATAGAACTGCTTTGGCTACCATTACTTGTTTTGGGTGTGGAAAACAAGGTCACTATAAGAGCCAGTGCCCGAATCCAGAGAAGAATATCGGACCTGCACGTGGGAGAGCATTTGTTATTAATGCTAGAGAGGCATGTGAAGACCCGGAGCTTGTTACGGGTACGTTTACCATTAATAACTTATCCGCATCTATTATATTTGATACTGGTGCTGATAGAAGTTACGTGTGTAGAGACTTTCACGCTAAATTGAATTGTTCATCATTACCTCTAGATGCTAAGTACATGATTGAGTTAGCTAATGGTAAACTAATTAAAGCCGATAAAATTTGCCGTGATTGTAAAATAAATTTAGCTGGAGAAACATTTAAGATTGATTTGATACCCGTAGAATTAGGAAGTTTTGATGTAATAGTCGGCATGGACTGGATGTCCAAAATAGGAGCTGAAGTTGTGTGTGCCAAGAAGGCAATTCGCATTCCTCGTAAGGATAAAACGCCGGTAATGATTTATGGAGAGAAGGGTAACTCAAAGCTAAAACTCATTAGTTATTTAAAAGCTCAAAAGTGCTTGAAGAAAGGGTGCTATGCTATCTTAGCACATGTTAATAAAGTCGAAAAGAAAGAAAAAGAGAAGTGCATCAATGACGTGCCTGTGGCAAGAGATTTTCCTGAAGTATTTCCGGAAGAGTTGCCGGGATTACCTCCATTTAGATCTGTAGAATTTCAAATAGATCTTGTACCAGGAGCTGCACCGGTTGCCCGTGCTCCATATAGACTTGCACCGTCCGAGTTAAAAGAACTTCAGAGTCAGTTAAAAGAATTACTGGATCGTGGATTCATACGACCAAGTACTTCACCGTGGGGAGCTCCAATTTTATTCGTCAAGAAGAAAGACGGATCTTTCCGAATGTGTATAGATTATCGTGAATTAAATAAGTTAACTATCAAGAATCGGTATCCACTACCGAGAATTGACGACTTATTTGATCAACTCCAAGGATCATGTGTGTACTCGAAAATTGACCTAAGATCGGGCTATCATCAATTACGTGTCAAAGAAGAAGATATACCGAAAATTGCTTTTCGGACACGCTACGGTCATTACGAATTTTTGGTCATGCCGTTTGGATTGACGAATGCGCCAGCTGTATTCATGGACCTCATGAATCGAGTTTGTAGTCCGTATTTAGATAAGTTTGTTATCGTTTTCATTGATGATATTCTTATCTATTCCAAGAATGAGCAAGATCATGAGCAGCATTTAAGGTTGATATTAGAGTTGTTAAGAAAAGAACAGCTATATGCTAAATTTTCTAAATGTGCTTTTTGGTTGAAAGAAGTGCAATTTCTTGGCCACGTTGTTAGTAGCAAAGGAATTCAGGTTGATCCAGCAAAAATTGAAGCCATTGAAAAATGGGAGACTCCTAAGACACCAATGCAGATACGCCAATTTTTGGGTTTAGCCGGTTATTATAGAAGGTTTATTCAAGATTTTTCCCGAATAGCTAAGCCGTTGACAGCGTTAACGCAAAAAGGGAAGAAATATGAATGGACTTCTGAGCAGGAGAGTGCATTTCAATTACTGAAAAAGAAGTTAACTACGGCGCCTATCTTATCGTTACCTGAAGGGAACGATGATTTTGAAATATATTGTGATGCTTCGCGACAAGGTTTTGGTTGTGTTCTTATGCAACGAAAGAAAGTTATTGCATATGCATCCCGACAATTAAAGATTCACGAGCGGAATTATACGACGCATGATCTAGAACTGGGAGCAGTCGTGTTTGCATTGAAGATATGGAGACACTACTTGTATGGGGTTAAATGCACTGTGTTTACTGATCATAAAAGCCTTCAACATATTTTTGATCAGAAACAGCTGAACATGAGGCAACGTAGGTGGGTCGAGTTAATAAACGACTATGACTGTGAAATTCGTTATCATCCCGGGAATGCGAATGTGGTGGCTGACGCTTTAAGCAGAAAGGAACGAGAACCAATTCGAGTACGAGCAATGAACATAAAAATTCGCATGAATCTCAACTCACAAATCAAAGTGGCTCAACGAGAAGCACTTACTAAAGAAAATATAGGAAATGAAATAATGAAGAAGTATGAGAAGCAACTCGTTATGCGGGAAGATGGAACTCGATATTTTGCAAATCGTATTTGGGTACCAAAGTTGGGTGGATTAAGGAAGTTGATATTGAACGAGGCACATAAGACAAGATACTCGATACATCCTGGAGTTGGAAAGATGTATCAAGATCTTAAGACACATTATTGGTGGCCTAATTTAAAGACAGACGTTGCAAAATATGTTGGGGAATGTTTAACTTGTTCCAAAGTCAAAGCAGAACACCAGAAGCCGTCAGGGTTACTTCAACAACCAGAAATTCCAGAATGGAAATGGGATGGTATTACCATGGATTTCATCACGAAGTTACCAAAGACTGCCTGGGGATACGACACCATTTGGGTGATTGTTGATCGTCTCACCAAGTCTGCACATTTCTTGCCTATAAAGGAAACGGATAGAATGGAGAAACTATTACGATTGTATATAAAGGAAGTTGTTTCAAGGCATGGAATACCTATTTCCATTATATCCGATCGTGATAGTAGATTTACATCAAAGTTCTGGCAATCACTACAGGAGGCCCTAGGAACTCGTTTGGATATGAGTACCGCGTATCATCCGCAAACCGACGGGCAGAGTGAAAGAACGATTCAGACTCTTGAAGACATGCTCAGGGCATGTGTGATCGATTTTGGAAACGGATGGGATAAATATCTACCATTAGCAGAATTCTCGTATAATAATAGTTATCATGCGAGCATTAAAGCTGCGCCATTCGAAGCATTGTACGGAAGGAAGTGTAGATCTCCTATTTGTTGGAATGAAGTAGGAGATCGACAATTAACTGGTCCCGAGATCATACACGAAACAACTGAGAAGATAGTACAAATCAAGGAGAGATTGAAAACAGCCCGTAGTCGCCAAAAGAGCTACGCCGATGTTCGAAGGAAACCATTAGAGTTTCAGATCGGTGACATGGTTATGTTAAAGGTGTTACCATGGAAAGGTGTAATACGCTTCGGAAAAAGGGGTAAACTGAACCCAAGATATGTAGGTCCGTTCAAGATTATCGAACGCATTGGACCGGTAGCTTATCGACTCGAGTTACCGCAACAACTCGCCGGAGTACATAATACATTTCACGTCTCAAACCTTAAGAAGTGTCTTGCAAAGGAAGACCTCACCATTCCTCTTGAAGAAATCCATGTCGACGAGAAACTACAATTCATCGAAGAACCAATCGAAATCATGGATCGTGAAGTTAAACGGCTCAAGCAGAACAACATACCGATCGTTAAGGTTCGTTGGAATGCTCGAAGGGGTCCCGAGTTTACTTGGGAACGAGAGGATCAAATGAAACAAAAATATCCACACTTGTTTTTCGATGACGCAAAATAGGTACAATTTTAAAATTTCGGGACGAAATTTATTTAACGGGTAGGTACTGTAATGACCCAGACTTTTTCGATCAATCTATACTTATAAGATTAATATTTACATAAATTAAACTTACCAACATGATAAGCAATCCAAATTGTTGAGATTTATGTTTCCGAAAAGAGTTTTACACAACGTTTGACCGTCTAGTTTGACCGATGATATCACGAACCATACAATATATGATAATTATACGTTTGTGTATATATATGTATATATACATATTTAACATGATTAATGAATGTTTTAATATCTTATTTTGTATTAATAACAATAAGTTATAAGTATATTTTGAAACTACTAACTTAAGTTTTCAAAACGATAACCATACGTAACGTTAATTGACATAAATACTTATAATCTATAATGTTTATACATATATCGTATAAGTAATGTATTTAATCACTTTTAAAGACTTAAATACATAAAATCATATAAGTGTATTCACAAAAGATAGCTATATTTGAATCCTCATTCCATTTTTCACAAAATTTCTATACGTATACCTAGAGTATTTGTACTCGTATCATACCTAGCTTCTATACGTATTTACTATTGGTATATACACATCAAATCACCACCTAACCAGCCCATGTTACTACCCTAGGTATAAGGTAATTGCTTTTGAATGATTGTAAGACTAATTACAAAAATACAAACTAAAATTTTGTCCATGTATCCTTATGAAACACGTTTTTATGTAGTATATATGTATCATCATTTTCATTCATTTTAACTTCAAATTTCTTAAGCTAAACACACTCTTTCTTAACCTTTGAACTCCATAACAATCCAGCAAGAAACCTTAAAGATCTAGCCATAAAAACCTTACTTAAACACCATAAGAAAACCATACAAAAACACTTCAAGAAATCCTTCCAAGAACACAAACTTACTTCCAATCTTTCATCCACTTCCATCACCCTTTTGATTCTAGCTTCTTACTCCTTTTTTACAGCAATCTTGTCCAAGGAACTTGAGGTAGTAACTATGTTCATAACCTTATTCGATTCATATATATATAGCTATCTTATTTTGTGGTATAAAAATTTAACAACAAGAACATAGTTTGAATGTTTTCAAACTTGTTTGTAAACTAAATAGATCCTTCTAACTTAACTTTTAAAATACTTCAAGACCTGTAATATAACTTAAGTATATGCTAATTTAACAAGGTATAATTTGGTTTTTCAAAGAATACCTTAAAAACTGTTTTTACGACGTCGGAGTGTAACCGGGGACTGTTTTGGGTTGGATAATTAAAAACCATCTTAAACTTTGAATTGGAGGTTTATTTTCTGGAAAAATGATTTTTACTATGAATATGATAACACATAAAAATTTCATGATTTAATTCAAAGTATAAGTATTTTTAGAAAAATAATCATTTAAGGTTGTTTAAATAAAGGAAAATGTTTAACTTCATAGGTTTCACTAAAGTTTCACCTATGCCGTGTGATTTTGAATACAAACTAAGGTATTTACAGTTCATAGTCTTAAAGAGGAACTCGATCCAAGGAGATGGAAAGTTGAATCAACGAAAACGGATTTGTAACGAAGAAACTATGACCGAAACAAAATTGGTTATCCAAGACTTGTTTAACTTCGGGATTAATTGGGAAAAATTAAATAAAATCACATATTTCTAAGATAACATGATATTTTATATATATGTACTTATAATTCAATTTTATATGGTTCAGGATCACCCGTAAACATTACGAGAAGATTAATCATAAGATCCCATGTTTGTACGCAACACGTCATTTGACAACACCGGTACTTTATGTACGCAACACGTCATTTGACAACACCGGTACCGTGGGTCAAGATTAATCTCGACCAATACATATACGATGGGGGTTTTATTTATTTCATTGCGGGTATATTAAACATCTAAAAATGAACCATTAAAATTGAATTACTAACAACGAACTGCTAACTACGGACTAAGGAATTATTCAAAGTATTAAAAGTATAACAAGTATATATATGTGACGTTTGTTTAAAAAGAAAAGGTATTGATATATTATATATGGATAGGTTCGTGATATCAACCGGAGACCAAGTCAAATTATATATATCTTCAAGGCGAAAGTGAGTATATAGTCCCACTTTTAAACTCTAAATATTTCGGGATGAGAATACATGTATTTTATGTTTTACGATATGGACACAAGTAACTGAAAAATATATTCTACGTTGAGTTGTACCACTGGCATACTTCCCTGTAGCTTGGTAACTATTATTTACAGCGGTATTGTAAACGCGAATCCTGTTGATAGATCTATCGGGCCTGACAACCCCAACCGGACTGGACGACCAGTATTCAACGGTTGCACAGTACTTCGTTTCGTGACTACACTTGGTACGGTGTAGTAAGATTTCATAATAAAGGGAATATGCGACGTGATTAAATGTTAAGTATGGTTACCAAGTGCTCAACCACTTAGAATATTTTTATTAAAATGTTTACATATGAAATCTTGTGGTCTATATTTATATCGCTGCCGGCATTAAACCTATATCTCACCAACTTTATGTTGACGTTTTAAACATGTCTATTCTCAGGTGATAACTAAAAGCTTCCGCTGCAACATGTTGAATTTAAGCAAGATCTTGAGTATGCATATTTGTGTCAAAAATAAAACTGCATATCCGAGGAATTGTAATGTAAAATATGCTAGAAATCGTATTGTTATCATCACATGTAAAGTTTGTAAGTCTAAGATTATCGCTAAACGATAATCATCTTTTTATTGTCTAAATCTTGTATTAAAATAAGAGTTATGGTTTGTAATGTAAAATAAATGCAGTTGTTCTTTTAAAAATGTCGCATATAGAGGTCAATACCTCGCGATGAAATCATACGTTATCTAACTCGTTCTTATGGTTAAGGACGGGTTATGACATATATACACTCCAATGATCAGCTCTTAGCAGCCCATGTGAGTTACCTAACACATGTGGGAACCATCATTTGGCAACTAGCATGAAATATCTCATAAAATTACAAAAATATGAGTAATCATTCATGACTTATTTACATGAAAACAAAATTACATATCCTTTATATCTAATCCATACACCAACGACCAAAAACACCTACAAACACTTTCATTCTTCAATTTTCTTCATCTAATTGATCTCTCTCAAGTTCTATCTTCAAGTTCTAAGTGTTCTTCATAAATTCCAAAAGTTCTAGTTTCATAAAATCAAGAATACTTTCAAGTTTGCCTGCTCACTTCCAATCTTGTAAGGTGATCATCCAACCTCAAGAAATCTATGTTTCTTACAGTAGGTTATCATTCTAATACAAGGTAATAATCATATTCAAACTTTGGTTCAATTTCTATAACTATAACAATCTTATTTCAAGTGATGATCTTACTTGAACTTGTTTTCGTGTCATGATTCTGCTTCAAGAACTTCGAGCCATCCAAGGATCCATTGAAGCTAGATCCACTTTTCTCTTTTCTAGTAGGTTTATCCAAGGAACTTAAGGTAGTAATGATGTTCATAACATCATTCGATTCATACATATAAAACATCTTATTCGAAGGTTTAAACTTGTAATCACTAGAACATAGTTTAGTTAATTCTAAACTTGTTCGCAAATAAAAGTTAATCCTTCTAACTTGACTTTTAAAATCAACTAAACACATTTTCTATATCTATATGATATGCTAACTTAATGATTTAAAACCTGGAAACACGAAAAACACCGTAAAACCGGATTTACGCCGTCGTAGTAACACCGCGGGCTGTTTTGGGTTAGTTAATTAAAATCTATGATAAAATTTGATTTAAAAGTTGTTATTCTGAGAAAATGATTTTTATTATGAACATGAAACTATATCCAAAAATTATGGTTAAACTCAAAGTGGAAGTATGTTTTCTAAAATGGTCATCTAGACGTCGTTCTTTCGACTGAAATGACTACCTTTACAAAAATGACTTGTAACTTATTTTTCTGACTATAAACCTATACTTTTTCTGTTTAGGTTCATAAAATAGAGTTCAATATGAAACCATAGCAATTTGATTCACTCAAAACGGATTTAAAATGAAGAAGTTATGGGTAAAACAAGATTGGATAATTTTTCTCATTTTAGCTACGTGAAAATTGTTAACAAATCTATTCCAACCATAACTTAATCAACTTGTATTGTATATTATGTAATCTTGAGATACCATAGACACGTATACAATGTTTCGACCTATCATGTCGACACATCTATATATATTTCGGAACAACCATAGACACTCTATATGTGAATGTTGGAGTTAGCTATACAGGGTTGAGGTTGATTCCAAAATATATATAGTTTGAGTTGTGATCAATACTGAGATACGTATACACTGGGTCGTGGATTGATTCAAGATAATATTTATCGATTTATTTCTGTACATCTAACTGTGGACAACTAGTTGTAGGTTACTAACGAGGACAGCTGACTTAATAAACTTAAAACATCAAAATATATTAAAAGTGTTGTAAATATATTTTGAACATACTTTGATATATATGTATATATTGTTATAGGTTCGTGAATCAACCAGTGGCCAAGTCTTACTTCCCGACGAAGTAAAAATCTGTGAAAGTGAGTTATAGTCCCACTTTTAAAATCTAATATTTTTGGGATGAGAATACATGCAGGTTTTATAAATGATTTACAAAATAGACACAAGTACGTGAAACTACATTCTATGGTTGAATTATCGAAATCGAATATGCCCCTTTTTATTAAGTCTGGTAATCTAAGAATTAGGGAAGAGACACCCTAATTGACGCGAATCCTAAAGATAGATCTATCGGGCCCAACAAGCCCCATCCAAAGTACCGGATGCTTTAGTACTTCGAAATTTATATCATATCCGAAGGGTGTCCCGGAATGATGGGGATATTCTTATATATGCATCTTGTTAATATCGGTTACCAGGTGTTCACCATATGAATGATTTTTATCTCTATGTATGGGATGTGTATTGAAATATGAAATCTTGTGGTCTATTGTTACGATTTGATATATATAGGTTAAACCTATAGCTCACCAACATTTTTGTTGACGTTTTAAGCATGTTTATTCTCAGGTGATTATTAAGAGCTTCCGCTGTCGCATACTTAAATAAGGACGAGATTTGGAGTCCATGCATGTATGATATTGTGTAAAAACTGCATTCAAGAAACTTATTTTGTTGTAACATATTTGTATTGTAAATCATTATGTAATGGTCGTGTGTAAACAGGATATTTTAGATTATCATTATTTGATAATCTACGTAAAGCTTTTTAAAACCTTTATCTATGAAATAAAGGTTATGGTTTGTTTTAAAAATGAATGCAGTCTTTGAAAAACGTCTCATATAGAGGTCAAAACCTCGCAACGAAATCAATTAATATGGAACGTTTTTAATCAATAAGAACGGGACATTTCATAAGACTTGGCCACTGGTCGATTCACGAACCTATAACAAATATGTACATATATATCAAAGTATATTCAAAATATATTTACAACACTTTTAATACATTTTGATGTTTTAAGTTTATTAAGTCAGCTGTCCTCGTTAGTAACCTACAACTAGTTGTCCAACGTTAGATGTACAGAAAAAAATTGATATATATTATCTTGATTCAATCCACGACCCAGTGTATACACGTCTCAGGCTAGATCACAACTCAAAGTATATATATTTTTGGAATCAACCTCAACCCTGTATAGCTAACTCTCACATTACTGCATATAGAGTGTCTATGGTTGTTCTAAATAATATATACACATGGGTCGATATGATATGTCAAAACATTTGCATACGTGTCTATGGTATCCCAAGATTACATAATATATTAGAATACATGTATAATACAATATAAGTTAGCTAGGATATGATTAATATAGATTTGTTACCAATTTTCACGTTGCTACAACAAGAAAAATTATCCAATCTTGTTTTACCCATAACTTCTTCATTTTAAATCCGTTTTGAGTGAATCAAATTTCTATGGTTTCATATTGAATTCTATTATGAATCTAAACAGAAAAAGTATAGGTTTATAATCGGAAATATAAGTTACAAGTCATTTTTGTAAAGGTAGTCATTTCAGTCGAAAGAACGACGTCTAGATGACCATTTTAGAAAACATACTTCCACTTTGACTTTAACCATGATTTTTGGATATAGTTTCATGTTCATAAGAAAAATCATTTTCCCAGAAGAACAACTTTTAAATCAAAGTTTATCATAGTTTTTAATTAACTAACCCAAAACAGCCCGCGGTGTTACTACGACGGTGTATGTCCGGTTTTACAGTGTTCTTCGTGTTTCCAGGTTTTAAATCATTAAGTTAGCATATCATATAGATATAGAACATGGATTTAGTTGATTTTAAAAGTCAAGTTATAAGGATTAATTTTTGTTTGCGAACAAGTTTAGAATTAACTAAACTATGTTCTAGTGATTACAAGTTTAAACCTTCGAATAAGATAGCTTTATATGTATGAATTTAATGATGTTATGAACATCATTACTATCTCAAGTTTTCTGGATAAAGCTACTGGAAATGAGAAAAATGGATCTAGCTTCAAAGGATCCTTGGATGGCTTGAAAGTTCTTGAAGCAGAATCATGACACGAAAACAAGTTCAAGTAAGATTTCCACTCGAAATAAGGTTATAGTTATAGAAATTGAATCAAAGTTTGAATATGAGTATTAACTTGTATTAGAAAGATATCTTACTGTAAATAATAAAGATTTCTTGAGGTTGGATGATCACTCTACAAGATTGGAAGTAAGCTAGCAAACTTGGAAGTATTCTTGATTTTATTAAACTAAAACTTGTAGAATTTATGAAGAACACTTAGAACTTGAAGATAGAACTTGAGAGAGATTAATTAGATGAATAAAATTGAATAATGAAAGTTTTTGTAGGTGTTTTTGGTCGTTGGTGTATGGATTAGATATAAAGGATATGTAATTTTGTTTTCATGTAAATAAGTCATGAATGATTACTCATATTTTTGTAATTTTATGAGATATTTCTTGCTAGTTACCAAATGATGGTTTCCACATGTGTTAGGTGACTCACACGGGCTGCTAAGAGCTAATCATTGAAGTGTACATACCAATAGTACATACATCTAAAAGCTGTGTATTGTACGAGTACGAATACGGGTGCATACGAGTAGAATTGTTGATGAAACTGAACGAGGATGTAATTGTAAGCATTTTTGTTAAGTAGAAGTATTTTGATAAGTATCTGGAAGTCTTTTAAAAGTCTATGAATACATACTAAAACACTACATGTATATACATTTTAATTGAGTCGTTAAGTCATCGTTAGTCGTTACATGTAAGTGTTGTTTTGAAACCTTTAGGTTAACGATCTTGTTAAATGTTGTTAACCCAATGTTTATAATATCAAATGAGATTTTAAATTATTATATTATCATGATATTATGATAAACAAAAATCTCTTAATATGATATATATACATTAAATGTCGTTACAACGATAATCGTTACATATATGTCTCGTTTCAAAATCATTAAGTTAGTAGTCTTGTTTTTACATATGTAGTTCATTGTTAATATACTTAATGATATGATTACTTATCATAATATCATGATAACTATATATATAACCATATATATGTCATCATATAGTTTTTACAAGTTTTAACGTTCGTGAATCACCGGTTAACTTGGGTGGTCAATTGTCTATATGAAACCTATTTCAATTAATCAAGTCTTAACAAGTTTGATTGCTTAACATTTTGGAAACACTTAATCATGTAAATAACAATTTCATTTAATATATATATAAACATGGAAAAGTTCGGGTCGCTACAATCTTGACAAGTTTGTCATTGTTTTCATCGATGACATACTTATTTACTCAAAGAATGATCAAGAGCACGAAGAACATTTGAGAAAAGTGCTAGAAGTATTGAGGAAAGAAAAACTGTACGCTAAGTTTTCAAAGTGTGCATTTTGGTTGGAAGAAGTTCAATTCCTCGGTCACATAGTGAACAAAGAAGGTATCCAGGTGGACCCGACAAAGATTGAAACCGTTGAAAAGTGAGAAACCCCAAAAACTCTGAAGCATATACGTCAATTTTTAGGATTGGCTGGTTACTACAAAAGATTCATCCAAGATTTCTCCAAAATAGCAAAACCCTTGACTGCATTAACGCATAAAGGGAAGAAATTTGAATGGAAGGATGAACAAGAGAAGGCATTTCAGTTATTGAAGAAAAAGCTAACTACGGCACCTATATTGTCATTGCCTGAAGGGAATGATGATTTTGTGATTTATTTTGACGCATCAAAGCAAGGTCTCGGTTGTGTATTAACGCAACGAACGAAGGTGATTGCTTATGCGTCTAGACAATTGAAGATTCACGAGCAAAATTATACAACTCACGATTTGGAAATGGGTGCTGTTGTTTTTGCATTAAAGACTAGGAGGCATTATTTATATGGGGTCAAAAGTATTATATATACTGACCACAAAAGTCTACAACATATATTTAATCAGAAGCAACTGAATATGAGACAACGCATGTGGATTGAACTGTTGAATGACTATGATTTTGAGATTCGATACCACTCGGGGAAGGCGAATGTGGTAGCCGATGCTTTGAGTAGAAAGGACAGAGAACCTATACGGGTAAAAGCTATGAATATAATTATTCGTACTATCCTTACTACTCAAATAAAGGAGGCGCAACAAGGAGTTGTAAAAGAAGGAAAGTTGAAGAATGAGATACCCAAAGGATCAGAGAAACATCTTAATATTCGGGAAGACGGAACCCGATATAGGGCTGATAGAATTTGGGTACCAAGGTTTGGAGATGTGAGAGAAATGGTACTTAAAGAAGCACATAAAACCAGATATTCAATACATCCCGGAGCGGGGAAGATGTATAAAGATCTCAAGAAACACTTTTGGTGGCCGGGTATGAAAGCCGATATTGCTAAATATGTAGGAGAATGTTTGACATGTTCTAAGGTCAAAGCTGAACATCAGAAACCATCAGGTCTACTACAACAACCTGAAATCCCGGAATAGAAATGGGAAAACATTACCATGGATTTCATTACTAAATTGCCAAGGACTGCAAGTGGTTATGATACTATTTGGGTAATAGTTGATCGTCTCACCAAGTCAGCACACTTCCTGCCAATGAGAGAAGATGAAAAAATGGAGAAGTTGGCGCGATTGTATTTGAAGGAGGTTGTCTCCAGACATGGAATATCCGTCTCTATTATCTCTGATAGGGATGGTAGATTTGTTTCAAGGTTCTGGCAGATGTTGCAATAAGCATTGGGGACTCGTCTAGACATGAGTACTGCCTATCATCCACAAACTGATGGGCATAGCGAAAGGACGATACAAATGCTTGAAGACATGCCACGAGCATGTGTTATTGATTTCGGAAAGATTTGGGATCGACACCTACCGTTAGCAGAATTTTCCTACAACAACAGTTATCATTCTAGTATTGAGATGGCGCCGTTTGAGGCACATTATGGTAGAAAGTGCAGGTCTCCGATTTGTTGGAATGAAGTGGGGGATATACAGATTACGGGTCCGGAGATAATACAAGAAACTACCGAGAAAATCATCCAAATTCAACAACGATTGAAAACCGCCCAGAGTGGACAAAAGAGCTACGCGAACAGTAAAAGAAAAGATATAGAGTTTGAAATTGGAGAAATGGTCATGCTTAAGGTTTCACCTTGGAAAGGCGTTGTTCGATTTGGTAAACGGGGGAAACTAAATCCAAGGTACATTGGACCATTCAAGATTATAGATCATGTCGGACCAGTATCTTACCAACTGGAGTTACCTTAACAACTCGCGACTGTACATAACACTTTCCACGTCTCGAATTTGAAAAAATGTTTTGCTAAAGAAGATCTCACTATTCCGTTGGACGAAATCCAAATCAATGAAAAACTTCAATTCATTGAAGAACCCGTCGAAATAATGGATCGTGAGGTTAAGAGACTTAAGCAAAACAAGATACCGATTGTTAAGGTTCGATGGAATGCTCATAGAGGACCCAAGTTCACCTGGGAGTGTGAAGATCAGATGAAGAAGAAATACCCGCATCTATTTCCAGAAGATTCGTCAACACCTTCAACAGCTTAAAATTTCGGGACGAAATTTATTTAACGGGTAGGTACTGTAGTAACCCGAACTTTTCCATGTTTATATATATTAATTGAGATTGATATTTACATGACTAAATGTTTCCAATGTGTTAAGCAATCAAACTTGTTAAGACTTGATTAAATGAAATAAGTTTCATATAGACAATTGATCACCCAAGTTGACCGGCGATTCACGAACGTTACAAAATTGTGAAAACTACATGTTGTGGTATATATATATATATATATATATATATATATATATATATATATATATATATATATATATATATATATATATATATATATATATATATGGTTGACATGAGATTATGATGAGTAAGTATCTCACTAAGTATATTAACAATGTGTGATATACATAAGAAATGAGATTACTAAGTTAATAAACTCGAAATGATATATATAACGATTATCGTTATGATAACGTCTACTAAATACATATGTATCATATTAAGATATTGATACACTATATTTAACATGATAAAATGATATTTAAATATATCATTAAGTGTGTTAACAATGAACTACATATGTAAAAACAAGACTACTAACTCAAGAATTACGAAACGAGACTTATATCTAACGATTATCGTTGTAACGATATTTTAATGTATGTATCATATTAAGAGATATTCATACATCATAATATCATGATAATATAAAAATTTAACATCTCATTTGATATAATAAACATTGGGTTAACAAGATTAATTGAGATCGTTAACTTAAAGGTTTCAAAACAACACTTACATGTAACAACTAACGAAGACTTAACGAATCCATTAGAATGTATATACATGTTGTTTTTTGATATGTATTCTTACACTTTTGAAAGACTTCAAGACACATATCAAATTACTTCTACTTAACAAAAATGCTTACAATTACATCCTCGTTCAGTTTCATCAACAATTCTACTCGTATGCACCAGTATTCGTACTCGTACAATACACAACTTTTAGATGTATGTACTATTGGTATATTGTAACGACCCGTCAAAATCGCTATTGACGCGGCACGTTAATCATTGATTCCACAGTGAGGTTTTGACCTCTATATGATACGTTTTGATAAAATATTGCATTCATTAAAATAAGTGACTTTCTAAACATAGAAAGTTATAAACATGTGGGCAAGTGCTTAGGTATAAGCAAAACCCCGAAATACATAAGTCTTTAATTTACAGGTTGACATCACAGTTCAATTATTTATTACACAACGCAGTTTTATTTTGAATGCAATAAACTTTGTACAAAGCATGAGAGACTCCATGCAGGCAACAAGCACATCACAGCGGAAGCATTCTAAGGACCTGAGAATAAAACATGCTAAAAAGTCAACACGAATGTTGGTGAGTTATAGGTTTAATTGCTCGAGTCATAAACATGTATAAAGATAGACCACAAGATTTCATCAAAAGTTTATCAATAGATTCTACGTAACAGAGCACCCTGGTAACTAAACTTAACGCTATAGTGATAATTACCCCATTCGTTTTAATACACGCAAACCAACGTGTCTTAAACTCAAATAACATACGTCCGTTAAAAGGCTAGCGCTCTAGCTCGGACGGGGATGTCAAGCCCTATGGATCCATATACAATTATTCGCGCCCACCAGTCCATATCCTATGTACTGGCAGCTACTAGTTACCAAAGCTAAGGGATTTTCGGTTTAACTCAGTGTAGAATTTTGTATGTACTTGTGTCTTATTGCGTTTAAAATAAATTGCATGTATTCTCAGCCCAAAAATATTTAAAGTATTTAAAAAGGGAGACTATAACTCACAGTTCAATATTGCGATTCAATATTGTAGGCAAATTGCGTAGACGTAATGATGGTAGATGACTGTATGGTTGATCTTGGATTCAAGAACAATACCCCGAACAATACCCAATATTTTCTTATTTTAAAACGGTTTGAAACCCGAATTAAAAATACCCTCGAATATACTTTATTATTATTAAACTTAAAATTAAAATTATAATTATAATTATAAAATTTACGTACATATATATTTATGAAATATTTCGTCGAACAAACTGGCCTTTTTATAGTACTTTTCGATTTACTGTAGCTCATGCGATCGCATGAGTTTTCAGTGTTTTTGCCATGCGATCGCATGGCCGCCTTTTCTGTTTTTGTTTGCTAGTTCGTCGACATCAAATAGTATTTTACTGTAGCAAATAGTGTTTACTGTAGCAAATAGTGTTTACTGTAGCCAATAGTGTTTTAATGTAGCAAATCACTGTAGCAAAGTCGTTTTCACTGTAGCACTGTAGCAAAATACGGTTTCACTGTAGCAAATAGTGTTTTACTGTA
The DNA here is from genome assembly GCF_046630445.1 of Rutidosis leptorrhynchoides. Classification (NCBI taxonomy): domain Eukaryota; kingdom Viridiplantae; phylum Streptophyta; class Magnoliopsida; order Asterales; family Asteraceae; genus Rutidosis; species Rutidosis leptorrhynchoides. The sequence goes on from NC_092341.1 coordinate 223,137,107, forward strand.
GCAAAGTCATTTTTACTGTAGCAATTAATGTTTTACTGTAGGAAAGTCGTTTTTACTTGTACATCTTATAATATATATATATATATATATACATACATATATGTATATTTACATAATATTAAATCATAAAGAGAATTGGTTTAAATTAGTCGAAATTTTTCGGGTCATCACAGTACCTCCCCGTTAAAGAAAATTTCGTCCCGAAATTTTGAGTAGTACCTGTTTCATGAGCGATATCAGTGAACAAATGTGGATACTTTTGCTTCATTTGATCTTCACGTTCCCAAGTAAACTCGGGTCCTCGTCTTGCGTTCCAACGAACTCTAACTATCGGTATTTTGCTTTGTTTTAATTGTTTGACCTCACGGTCCATGATTTCAACAGGTTCTTCGATAAAATGGAGTTTATCATTGATTCGTATTTCGTCAAGAGGAATTACGACATCCTCTTCAGCTAAACATTTCTTCAAATTTGACACGTGAAATGTGTTGTGAACACTACTAAGTTCTTGCAGTAGCTTTAATCGATAAGCAACTGTTCCAATTCTTTCGGTGATTTCAAAGGGTCCTACGTACCTAGGACTTAGCTTTCCTCGTTTACCGAATCGTACAACGCCTTTCCAGGGTGACACTTTCAACATGACTTTGTCGCCCACTTGAAATTCTAGCGGTTTTCTTCTTACATCAGCATAACTCTTTTGGCGACTCATGGCCGTTTTCAATCGCTGTTGTATTTGAATGATCTTTTCGGTGGTTTCGTGAATAATTTCTGGTCCAGTAAGTTGTCTTTCTCCTACTTCACTCCAACATATAGGAGATCTGCACTTTCTACCGTAAAGTGCTTCAAATGGCGCTGCGTTGATGCTCGTATGATAGCTGTTATTGTATGAAAATTCTGCCAACGGTAAGTGTCGATCCCAACTGGTTCCAAAGTCAATCACGCATGCCCGTAACATGTCTTCCAATGTTTGTATTGTTCTTTCACTTTGACCATCTGTCTGTGGGTGATAAGCGGTGCTCATATCTAATCGAGTTCCCAATGCTTTTTGTAATGACTGCCAGAAACGTGATGTAAATCGGGTGTCGCGATCAGATATGATAGAGATGGGTACACCATGCCTGGAAACTACTTCCTTCAAATATAGGCGTGCTAATTTCTCCATACTCTCTGTCTCCTTTATTGGTAGAAAGTGAGCTGATTTAGTTAGACGATCAACTATCACCCAAATAGTATCATGACTACTTGCAGTCCTTGGCAATTTCGTAATGAAATCCATGGTTATTCTTTCCCATTTCCACTGCGGAATTTCTGGTTGTTGCAGTAATCCTGACGGCTTTTGGTGCTCAGCTTTGACCTTTGCACACGTTAAACATTTGCTTACATAAGTAGCAATTTCTGTTTTCATATTAGGCCACCAATAAAACTTCTTGAGATCGTGGTACATTTTTCCGTTTCCTGGGTGAATTGAGTACCTCGTTTTGTGTGCTTCATCCAGTACTAGTTGCCTTAGGTTACCATGTTTTGGTACCCATATCCTACCAGCAAAATACAGGGTTCCATCGGCTTTTTCTTCAAGTTGTTTTTCTAACCCTTTGCTTATTTCGCCTTTTCCGTTTTCTTCTTTTAAAGCTTCTAACTGTGCTGCTTGAATTTGCTTTGTGAGATCAGTACGAATTGTAATATTCAAAGCTCGGACCCTAAGAGGTTTTACTCTTTCTTTTCGACTTAGGGCATCAGCTACAACATTAGCCTTTCCGGGGTGGTAACGGATTTCACAATCGTAATCGTTTAACAACTCTACCCAGCGACGTTGCCTCATATTGAGTTGTTTTTGATCAAAAATATGCTGAAGACTCTTATGGTCGGTGTACACTGTACACTTGGTGCCATATAGATAGTGTCTCCATATTTTGAGTGCAAAAACTACTGCTCCAAGTTCTAAATCGTGCGTCGTATAGTTCTTTTCATGAATTTTTAGTTGTCGTGAGGCATATGCGATGACTTTTGTGCGTTGCATTAATACACATCCTAAACCTTGGCGTGAAGCATCACAATAGATCACGAAATCATTATTTCCTTCTAGTAATGACAAAATGGGTGCAGACGTTAACTTCTTCTTTAATAACTGGAATGAGGATTCCTGTTCCGTGGACCAATCATACTTCTTTCCCTTTTGAGTCAATGCAGTTAAGGGTTTGGCGATTCTAGAGAAATCTTGAATGAATCTTCGGTAGTAACCAGCAAGACCTAAGAATTGGCGGATTTGTGTTGGAGTCTTCGGTGTTTCCCATTTACTAATGGCTTCGATCTTGGCGGGGTCAACTTTAATTCCATGTTTACTGACAACATGGCCCAAAAATTGTACTTCTTGTAACCAGAAATCACACTTCGAAAATTTTGCGTACAATTCTTCTTTCTTGAGTATCTCTAGTACCAGTCTTAAGTGTTGCTCATGTTCTTCCTTGTTCTTCGAGTAAATCAATATGTCGTCGATAAAAACAATGACAAATTTGTCTAAATACGGTCTACAGATGCGATTCATTAGATCCATGAATACTGCTGGAGCATTAGTCAATCCAAAAGGCATGACTAAAAATTCATAGTGACCGTAACGGGTTCTGAACGCTGTTTTAGGAACATCTTCTTCCTTCACTCTCAGCTGATGATATCCGGAGCGTAGATCAATCTTAGAATAAACACTTGATCCTTGCAATTGATCAAACAAATCATCAATCCTCGGTAATGGGTACCGATTCTTGATCGTTAATTTGTTTAATTCTCGGTAATCTATGCACATTCTCATAGATCCATCCTTCTTCTTGACGAACAGAATAGGAGCACCCCAAGGTGAAAAACTAGGACGAATAAATCCACGGTCCGATAATTCTTGCATCTGGTCTTGTAATTCTTGCATTTCTGAAGGTGCAAGTCTATATAGAGATCGGGCTACAGGTGCAGCTCCTGGTATGAGATCAATCTGGAATTCTACACATCTGTGTGGAGGTAGCCCCGGTAATTCTTCTGGAAATACTCCGGGATATTCTCTTACAACCGACATGTCATTAATGCTTCTTTCTTCAGTATCGATCTTCTTTACATGTGCCAGAATAGCATAACAACCTTTTCTTATAAGTTTTTGGGCCTTCATACAGCTGATAAAGTTCAGCTTTGAGTTGCTCTTCTCCCCATAAATCATTAATGACGTTTCATCCTTACGAGGGATGCGGATTGCTTTCTCAGCGCAAACAACTTCCGCTCTTGTTTTGGACATCCAGTCCATGCCAACGATTACGTCAAAACTTCCTAGTTCTACGGGTATCAAATCGATTTTGAAGGTTTCACCAGCGAGATTCATTTCGCAACCATGGCAAATTTTATCGGCTTTTATCAGTTTACCATTAGCTAATTCAATAGTATATTTATCGTCTAGAGGTAATGATGCACATTTTAGTTTAAAACTAAAGTCTTTACACATATAACTTCTATCAGCACCCGTATCAAACATAATAGAAGCTAGTTGATTATTAACGGTAAACGTACCCGTGACAAGATTAGGATCCTCATGTGCTTTACTGGCACTAACATTAAATGCCCTCCCACGTGCGGGTTCTTTGTTCTTCTCCTTATCAGGGCATTGATTTATAAAGTGACCAGACTTCCCGCATCCAAAACATTTCTTGACATCGGTCAGTTTTGTCTTTACTTCAGAAACGGTGGCATAACAATCTTTCGCCACATGTCCTTTCTTGTTGCACTTATCACAGACCACTTGACAATAACCTGCATGATGTGTGTAACATCTTTTGCAGAACGGATGGGGTCCCTTATAGTTTGGACTTGCTGTTGCCCCATCTTGTTTACCTTTAAAAGTTTCTTGTTTCTTCAGGTGAGTACTTTTGCCCTTATAGTCTTCCCATTTCCTCTTTCCTTCAGTTGTCTTGACTTCGGTAATTGGTGCCTTAATCGAACTCTCTGTGATCTGGTCCATGAGCTGGTGTGCCATTGTCATGGCTTCCTGCATCGTATTTGGTTTGGACGATGTAACATTTCCTTTGATATTGATCGATAAACCGTCAATATACATTTCTATCTTTCGTTTCTCGTTTGGCACCAATTCGGGACACAACAAGGCTAGTTCCATGAAACGCTTTTCATAGTTATTGAGATTCGCGCCGATAACCTTCAGATTACGTAACTCAGATTCCATTTTTCTGATCTCGTTTCGAGGACAGTACTCCTCGATTAGCATCTTTTTCAGTTCTTCCCAAGAGATATCATATGCCGTATCTATTCCTTCTGCTTTAGCATAATTGTTCCACCAAGTAAGTGCACCGTCTTGCAACGTACACGAAGCATACTTTGACTTGTCTCCGTTCGCACAATTACTGATTTTGAAAACGGACTCCATCTTTTCAAACCATCGGGTTAGACCGACTGGTCCCTCAGTTCCACTAAACGTCTGTGGTTTGCATCCTTGAAAAGTTTTGTATGAGCATCCGTTTCGTGAATTTGTGTTTACGGCTGTTGCTTTGGCTGCTGCTTCAGATGTTGCTTTTGCTGCTTCGGTTGCAGCAATTCTTTCATTCACACGTTTCTCGACTAGTTGCTCAAACTCAGCATCCGACATTTGAGACATGTTTCTTCAATAAACACAACAGATATAATTTAATCATATAGAATATTATAGGTAAAATGAGTTATCAATAGTTAATCGTAGCATATTACTAATATGAACCGATTATTATAAAAGCCTTTCTTCTTATTAGCATTTTATAATTATTTCTAGGGTATTACCTACCCGTTAAGTTCATACATAATAGCTAGTACAAGGAATTAACTACTAAAATCCTAATAATATTCCACTATGAAAAATTATAGCGAGTTACTACATTATTATGTAATAATAATAATAAGAAGTAGTAATAATACAAATAATCATTCTATGCATTTATTATTAATAAACCAAAATAATACAATACCATACAATACCATACAATACTGATATTTTACATATGCTTATTTTACATAACAAGATAGAGTAGCACACATAAGTAATAAAATAGCGCATGGAAGATTTATGGTTGCGAGGTCGTTCATTCAGAACTATCAGAAACTTCTTCCCATTTGGTTCTTTCTGCCAATTGTTTGTGTGCACATGGTCCGACAGACATTCTGGCAGTGTATTTTATTTTTAGTTGGGGTTTTGAGGTACCCGTTACCTCAGTGGGTTTAATACAATAAGGGTGGTTACGGATCGAATGGTCCTGTTCTTTTTTAATAATTAAGGACATTTTATTATTGTGGTTGTTTTTATTATCTATTGCAAGTTGGAATTTCTCCTTAGTGATCTCTTTTATTTCATTAGCGAAATCCTCCTCCTTACTGATCTCGTCTGATGACGAACTGTCTGAGTCATGTGTAGGAGAATATGACGACGAACTGCAAGAATATGTACCGGTGGTCATGAACCGAAATCTGCCAGGCGTAATCGGCACAACCCGCCCGTCGGCGGTATATCTGGACCAATGTCCATATTTGTTTAAAAATGGACGATCCTCTTTTACTCCAGGGATCATGGGTCCATGCCAACGATACTGTGGCTCCGGAAAACTAAAGCTGGGTGGAGCTGGAACCTCCTCTGGGTTTACCGGGAGTTGAGATTCCCCTGCTAACACAATTTCTTCTTTAATAGGTATTTGAACGCCCTTTTCAGTTGTGGATAGAATAGATTCAGTGTCCGATTCCGAGTCGTACAAAATGATAGGATTAGAAGAAGTCATCTATCACATAATTGAAACAACAATTACGTTAGCATATAAATATATTACATATAATGTTTTTGACCAAATGATAAGCAAAAATCAGTAAAAACAAATATGGTCATAGTCCAGACTCACTAATGCATCCTAACAATTACCAGTTAAACACACTAATGTAATTTCTGGTTCCCTATGACCTCAAGCTCTGATACCAACTGTAATGACCCGTCAAAATCGCTATTGACGCGGCACGTTAATCATTGATTCCACAGTGAGGTTTTGACCTCTATATGATACGTTTTGATAAAATATTGCATTCATTAAAATAAGTGACTTTCTAAACATAGAAAGTTATAAACATGTGGGCAAGTGCTTAGGTATAAGCAAAACCCCGAAATACATAAGTCTTTAATTTACAGGTTGACATCACAGTTCAATTATTTATTACACAACGCAGTTTTATTTTGAATGCAATAAACTTTGTACAAAGCATGAGAGACTCCATGCAGGCAACAAGCACATCACAGCGGAAGCATTCTAAGGACCTGAGAATAAAACATGCTAAAAAGTCAACACGAATGTTGGTGAGTTATAGGTTTAATTGCTCGAGTCATAAACATGTATAAAGATAGACCACAAGATTTCATCAAAAGTTTATCAATAGATTCTACGTAACAGAGCACCCTGGTAACTAAACTTAACGCTATAGTGATAATTACCCCATTCGTTTTAATACACGCAAACCAACGTGTCTTAAACTCAAATAACATACGTCCGTTAAAAGGCTAGCGCTCTAGCTCGGACGGGGATGTCAAGCCCTATGGATCCATATACAATTATTCGCGCCCACCAGTCCATATCCTATGTACTGGCAGCTACTAGTTACCAAAGCTAAGGGATTTTCGGTTTAACTCAGTGTAGAATTTTGTATGTACTTGTGTCTTATTGCGTTTAAAATAAATTGCATGTATTCTCAGCCCAAAAATATTTAAAGTATTTAAAAAGGGAGACTATAACTCACAGTTCAATATTGCGATTCAATATTGTAGGCAAATTGCGTAGACGTAATGATGGTAGATGACTGTATGGTTGATCTTGGATTCAAGAACAATACCCCGAACAATACCCAATATTTTCTTATTTTAAAACGGTTTGAAACCCGAATTAAAAATACCCTCGAATATACTTTATTATTATTAAACTTAAAATTATAATTATAATTATAATTATAATTATAAAATTTACGTACATATATATTTATGAAATATTTCGTCGAACAAACTGGCCTTTTTATAGTACTTTTCGATTTACTGTAGCTCATGCGATCGCATGAGTTTTCAGTGTTTTTGCCATGCGATCGCATGGCCGCCTTTTCTGTTTTTGTTTGCTAGTTCGTCGACATCAAATAGTATTTTACTGTAGCAAATAGTGTTTACTGTAGCAAATAGTGTTTACTGTAGCCAATAGTGTTTTAATGTAGCAAATCACTGTAGCAAAGTCGTTTTCACTGTAGCACTGTAGCAAAATACGGTTTCACTGTAGCAAATAGTGTTTTACTGTAGCAAAGTCATTTTTACTGTAGCAATTAATGTTTTACTGTAGGAAAGTCGTTTTTACTTGTACATCTTATAATATATATATATATATATATACATACATATATGTATATTTACATAATATTAAATCATAAAGAGAATTGGTTTAAATTAGTCGAAATTTTTCGGGTCATCACATATATACACTCCAATTATCAGCTCTTAGCAGCCCATGTGAGTCACTTAACACATGTAGGAACCATCATTTGGCAACTAGCATGAAATATCTCATAAAATTACAAAAATATGAGTAATCATTAATGACTTATTTACATGAAAACAAAATTACATATCCTTTATATCTAATCCATATACCAACGAACAAAAACACCTACAAACACTTTCATTCTTCAATTTTCTTCATCTAATTGATCTCTCTCAAGTTCCATCTTCAAGTTCTAAGTGTTCTTCATAAATTCCATAAGTATAGTTTCATAAAAATCAAGAATACTTCCAAGTTTGCAAGTCTACTTCCAAGCTTTCTAATCCATTCTAAGTAATCATCTAAGATCAAGGAACCTTTGTTATTTATAGTAGGTTATCTTTCTAATTCAAGGTAATATTCATATTCAAACTTTGATTCAATTTCTACAACTATAACAATCTTATTTCGAGTGAAAATCTTACTTGAACTGTTTTCGTGTCATGATTCTGCTTCAAGAACTTTCAAGCCATCCAAGGATCCTTTGAAGCTAGATCCATTTTTCTCATTTCCAGTAGCTTTATTCAGAAAACTTGAGGTAGTAATGATGTTCATAACATCATTCGATTCATACATATAAAGCTATCTTATTCGAAGGTTTAAACTTGTAATCACTAGAACATAGTTTAGTTAATTCTAAACTTGTTCGCAAACAAAAGTTAATCCTTCTAACTTGACTTTTAAAATCAACTAAACACATGTTCTATATCTATATGATATGCTAACTTAATGATTTAAAACCTGGAAACACGATGAACACCATAAAATCGGATATACGCTGTCGTAGTGAAACCGGGGGCTGTTTTGGTTTGGATAATTAAAAACTATGAAAAACTTTGATTTAAAAGTTGTTCTTCTGGGAAAATGATTTTTCATATGAACATGAAACTATATCCAAAAATCTTGGTTAAACTCAAAGTGAAAGTATGTTTTTCAAAATGGTCATCAAGATGTCGTTCTTTCGACGGAAATGACTACCTCTTTAGTAATTGACATGTAACTTAAATTTCTGACTATAAACCTATACTTTTTTTGTTAGGATTCTTAAATTAGAGTTCAATATGAAACCATAGCAATTTTATTCACTCAAAACGGATTTAAAATGAAGAAATTATGGGTAAAACAAGATTGGATATTTTTGATCTTTTTAGCTACGGGAAATGTTTAACAAATCTATACAAATCATATCCTAGCTAACTTATATTGTATTATACGTGTATTCTAATATATTATGTAATCTTGGGATACCATAGACACGTATGCAAATATTTTGACATATCATATCGACCCATGTATATATATTATTTGGAACAACCATAGACACTCTATATGCAGTAATGTTGGAGTTAGCTATACAGGGTTGAGGTTGATTCCAAAAATATATATACTTTGAGTTGTGATCTAGCCTGAGACATGTATACACTGGGTCGTGGATTGATTCAAGATAATATATATCGATTTATTTCTGTACATCTAACTGTAGACAACTAGTTGTAGGTTACTAACGAGGACCACTGACTTAATACACTCAAATCTTTAAAACATAATAAAAATGGTTGTAAATATATTTTGAACATACTTTGATATATATGTACATATTTGTATAGGTTCGTGAATCGATCCGTGACCAAGTCTTATTTCCGAGGAAGGAAATATCTGTGAAAGTGAGTTATAGTCCCACTTTTAAAATCTAATATTTTTGGGATGAGAATACATGCAGGTTTTATAAATGATTTACAAAATAGACACAAGTACGTGAAACTACATTCTATGGTTGAATTATCGAAATCGAATATGCCCCTTTTTATTAAGTCTGGTAATCTAAGAATTAGGGAACAGACACCCTAATTGACGCAAATCCTAAAGATAGATCTATTGGGCCTAACAAACCCCATCCAAAGTACCGGATGCTTTAGTACTTCGAAATTTATATCATATCCGAAGGGTGTCCCGGAATGATGGGGATATTCTTATATATGCATCTTGTTAATGTCGGTTACCAGGTGTTCACCATATGAATGATTTTTATCTCTATGTATGGGATGTGTATTGAAATATGAAATCTTGTGGTCTATTGTTACGATTTGATATATATAGGTTAAACCTATAACTCACCAACATTTTTGTTGACATTTAAAGCATGTTTATTCTCAGGTGAATACTAAGAGCTTCCGCTGTTGCATACTAAAATAAGGACAAGATTTGGAGTCCATGTTTGTATGATATTGTGTAAAAACTGCATTCAAGAAACATATATCGATGTAATATATTTCTATTGTAAACCATTATGTAATGGTCGTGTGTAAACAGTATATTTTAGTTTATCATTATTTGATAATCTACGTAATGTTTTTAAAACCTTTATTGATAAAATAAAGGTTATGGTTGTTTTAAAAATGAAAGCAGTCTTTGAAAAAGGTCTCATATAGAGGTCAAAACCTCGCAATGAAATCAATTCATATGGAACGTTTATAATCAATATGAACGGGACATTTCACTTCTGGCGGTTTTCAACCTTTCTTTAATTTGCACAATCTTCTCGGTAGTCTCATGAATAATTTCTGGACCTGTGAGTTGAGCATCCCCAACCTCGTTCCAACAGATAGGATACCTACACTTTCTACCATATAGTGCCTTAAATGGCTCGGCTTTAACACTTGCATGATAGCTGTTATTATAACAAAATTCAGCCAACGGCAAATATCTATCCCAACCATTACCGAAATCAATAACATACGCACGCAACATGTCTTCCAATGTTTGAATGTTCCTTTCACTCTGACCATCGGTTTGCGGATGTTAAGAAGTGCTCATGTCCAATTTGGTTCCCAAAGTTTCCTATAAAGATTGCTAAAACCTCAATGTAAATCGACTGTCTCGGTCAGAAATAATGGATACAGCAATACCATATCTTGAAATGATTTCTTTCAAATATAAATGAGTAAGCTTCTCCATTGAATCAGTTTCTTTTATCGACAAGAATGACGTTTTCCAGTTCACAAACCAAAGCACAAGACATGTAAGTTAACAAGAATGATATATATACATAAATATAATAGCTGATATTGGAATGCCGAGCATTCTAGAAGTCATGAATGACATCTCGGGTAATATAACACAGACGTTATATACATAACCGTAATAGATGACATAGAAATGTCTAGAATTTCAGAAGTCATGAGTGACATCCCTCGGTTTCACTAACCGAGGTGGTTTTATAAAAATATACTCGCATGATTCGGAGAATACGTTTAATCGAAATGGGAGTTCCTCCCGGAGTCAGAACATAAGAGAGATGTATGTTTATGATAACGATATTCCCACTTATATGATACAAATAATCACATATAATATAACATGCCAAACCAAAATCACAAGCAGGAATAAAATGATGATGATAGATAGACAGATTATATAAATAGAAATAAATCATCCATAACTGAAATGTAAATAAAATCATCCATAACTGAAATGTAAATAACTCATAACAAATTCCCCGGTAAAACACTGTACATCCTATAAGAATATGAAATAAGGAAATAAGTCCATGAAATAAACAAATCATTATCTATCACCTCCCCTCACTTCTTCCTCGAATGAGTACAGGGAGAGGGACCATCACTCCTCTTAGCCTCGGCTAGAGCCACCTCAAGACTTGATATACTTTCCTCGTACTGTGCAAAATTCTCTGCACACCGCTCAACTAGTGCTTCAAGCTTTCCTTCCAGCCTGCACATGTACTCACTTCATGCCGCCACCTGCTCTTGTAACTGTTCGGTCACTTCCAGATGTCATGTAGCCCTCAAGATCTTACTAATAGCATTAACACGATCACGTATAAATAGGTTCCCGTTGGTGTGAATCCTCTCCTGGGTAGTGATGTAGTCAGGACCGTTAGGTGCCTGAACAGGCTCAGGTTCCATTCTTGACATCTAGCATGACAGCACCAGCAAGAGAATAGAGGAAGATAAGATAAGAAGAAATCACGGTTAGTCACGTAAATTACATGCATCTATATATATAGCAGAGATGGTGTTAAGATCTAACTTATAATAAATCAGATAATGTCCGTTTAATGCATAATAATACTATAATGATAAAAAGTTCAGGCTGTAGACTAGACTCAGATGTACCCTATTGACCCAGGGTTGACCACATTATGACCGCCTAGTTCCCTACAACCAACGCTCTGATACCAACTGTGACGACCCGCCAAATACCCCTAACGGCTCCGTCACTTGGTCTCACAGCTTGATCATAACTCTAAATGAATTTAATAAATAACATTGCATTCTTTATTTAAAAATAATTTTCTATAAAGGAAACCTGTCATAAATGTAATTTTAGAAAAAACAACATGAGTAACTAACAAAAGTTGACCAAAACTGAGTCAACAAACACCCACAATTTAAGGTAACCAAAATAGAATGCAAGTTTAAAAGTTTAACAAAAGCTGCCAACATATATGCAGACTCTCTAAGCACATCGGAAGCAATCAATCAAGTACCTGAGAAAACATGCGAGTAAATGAAATTCGTTAACTCACGTAGACTCATTTTAAAAGATCAAACTATGTTTTGAGTGAGATCATTGAGACTCGATTTGGGATTAAAATCACTTAAAATCCTTTAATTATCAAAATCACTTAAGATAATCAAACACCACTATGTTGACTAAAGACCAATTGAAAACCAACCCAACCAAGAACACAATCACTTGAAATTCTCAATTTGGTTGTGTAGATCACACAAGGTGTTGAAGCACAAATTGTTTCACTAATCAAATCACTTTGAAAAGCTACAAAATCTATGTAATCAAAGTAAAGTCTAAAACAAATGCATAGCAATGGATCATCAATCAAACACAATAATCATCAACTCATTCAAACACCCAAATCATAGATTAGGGCAAAATCCAAGCATCAAGTTTAGAAATCAAGTGAACACAAGTAATCTAAGCTATAATCATAAGATAAATAAGAACAAAATCAATTAAAACTAAAGCATTCATCATTACAACTAAAATGGAGAAGAACTAGTATTTAAAAGGAAAGAGATTACAAAAATGGAGATGGACGATGAAGATCTAGCTTCTAGCTTCACTAATCTTTGACTTGAGACATGAATTCAGGCATTGATCTTGATGGAATCATGAAATGGACCCTTTTAGGGTTCCATTTTGGACCCCAATCGAAGCTCTCCAACTCAAAAACGCCAAATATGCTTTTATAGGTCGCTGAATTTTTGGGCTGAATCAGCGTCAGTAGCGCCGCAATAGGGATAGGAGCGCCGCTTTTGGGTGCGCCAAAATAGAAAGGAGCGCCGCTTTTGACCTGAAAGCGCCACTTTTGAGGCTGAGAGCACCGCTTTTGGTCACTAACATTTTAATACTTGTTTTAGCACATAGAAGCGTCACTTTTGACCTTAGGGGCGCCGCTTTTGACCCTGGAACTTCATTTGCATTCTAAAACTTCACTTGCTTCATTTTTAGGCTCAAATCTTGAATATTTTGCATAAATTTGGACTTTTGGACTATTTTTGCCTTGAACCATCCTCTAATCAACAATCCATCGCTTATGATCGATAAATTCTTCCAAACGAACAAATGGAGAAAGATATCGAGAGGATAAATATGTGTAATTCGAGTGATATCAAATCCCCCACACTTAAACCTTGCTTGTCCTCAAGCAAGCCTAAAATAAACTACCACTTCACAAATGTTGACCTACTTTGACTAATACAAACTTTCAAATTCAAGTATAGTCATTTCAACTTTTCAAACTTTGAACAAACTAAAAAATACTTGACAAATCACAAAGAATTGCCTCAACGATCTTCCCAATCTTCCAAGGACTTTGATATGACCACAATGGACGGTTTTATTTATGCGATGTCGTTAGGCCGCAAGGGGTCAAAATTAGATGATCGGAGTGGAAATCAGGGGTTTATATTATTTATATTGTGCGGGGCCTAAATTTACTTTTAACTTTCTAATGTAGAAGGTGTAAGTTAACCTAGGGTCATATTTTTTGAATGGTTTAACGAATTGAAGATCAAGTGGATAATTGTCTTTTATTTAAATTACCTGAGTAAAGATAGTAGTTGGTTTAAGCTAAAGATCCTAAATGCGGAAAAGTAAATAAAGTGGAAGGATATCCGGAGTATGCAAATCAAGGAAATGTTGACCAAGATATTAGTTTAGGCTAGGGAAAGGTAATTATGTTGATGTTAAAGCTATGATTGGAATGGTGTAGATCTGGTTGGATGAGCCAATTACACAGACCTACTTATCTCCAAACTCTCAGAGTTCTCTTTGAATAGTGAAAAGTATGTCACTTGGTTGTGTAATTGAAAGGTAACTATACCTCGGAGTAATATATTTTTATTGCGAAATACTATTAAATACGATACAATTTTACACAAGTTATTTATTTATTTATAGAGTGGATATACCTAAACCTTGCTACAACACTATAGGCAGTGTACCTAATCGTAAAGTAGTGTAGTTTTTAGTAAGTCCGGTTCGTTCTGCAGGGAGCTAGCCAAGTTTAACACTATATTTTTACAACTATATTTATATAAAATATATATAATTATATATAGTAATATTATTATAAAAGAGGGTTCTTACCGTTTGATGACCGATTTGTCAATTTTATATTTTAAGCGTAAAGATAAATGACGGTAATATAAATGACAGAATTTAAATTGCGATAAAGTAAATTGCAGTAATTAAAATGACAGTAAATAAAGGTACGATAAAATATGAAATAAAAGTATTATGCTTATTTAAACTTTCGTAATCATGATGTTTGACGTTTTAATTTTAATTAATTGTTACCCGGGTTAAACGTCCTTTGTCCTGGTTTATTTGATACCTATCTGGTTTTTGTCCATAATAGTCCATCGGTCATAATTATAAAATGCTCGTCAAATTAACCTTATTCCCAAAGTCAAATATTCCAACTAATTAGGGATTCGAACTGTAACAAGGTTTTAATACTTTGTTAATAATTACACCAGGTTATCGACTGCGTGTAATCCAAGGTTTTAATACTTTGCTAACAATTACACCAATTATCCTTGTATGTAATCCACCCCTGTTTTAATGAGATATGAATATTAATTTACCCACTTGATCAGAATGAATAATCAATTACCCAACCCGAATAATTAATTAAATGATCGTAAAAGATGTCGTATAAACGTCACTAAATAGAACATACATAATCATTTTAATAATTATTAGATAAACTAATTTTAAGATAGGTTCGACAGATTCTAATGAGTTGTCATTCGATTAGACAATACCCCCAATCTATTAATAGTCAATAGTCCAATGTCCACAAGTGTCGGTCTTTTGTCCAAACCTTAATTATGGTACAAAATCTAATGACCCCATCTTTAATATTTAGTCTAACATCACGATTACTTGTGCTTAAATAAGCATAATAATAACTTAGTTACGAGGCATTAATTTAAAAGGAAGAACATAGCTTACAGTGGTGATTAATCGCGTAGCGTTATACGGACAGAGTTCCGTCTTATAAAACCTTAAAACATTTCTTACAATAACCCAATTATTATTAAACTTAAATTAAACATTAAATTATAAATATATATATATATATATATATATATATATATATATATATATATATATATATATATATATATATATATATATATATATATATATTTCTTACAGAGAAGGAAAAGAAAAAGATGTGTTTTACTCGTCGAAAAATGCTGAATTTATAGGACCTGGCCAGGAATCTGGCTTCATGCGATCGCATGAAAAATGGTCTTCCTGGCCATGCGATCGCATGGCCAGCTGGATCAGGCCACCTACTTTTGTTTTCTAGTTTTGCCGACGTTTTATTATATAATTTAATATATATATATATAATTTTAAGAATTATTTATATATTATATTATATTTATGTGCATAGTTGACTTGTAATTTTAGCTCCTTTGCGTCGTGCGTTGATAGTTGACTCTGGTCCTGGTTTTGAATTTTCGAACGCCCTTTCGTACGCTGAGATATTTTGTATTTTGCGTTCTGCGACTCGTACTCTTGTAATTTTTAGACGTTTCTCATCAATATTTCGAACCACTTGGATTACGTCTTCAAATCGTCGTTTTCTTCTTTTGTCTTCGCACTTATTTATTTAACCGAATATTACATAAAAATAGAACAATTACAACTAAAAGCTTTACATATTGGAAGGATATTGTGCCTAAATATATGTTCATTTGGAGCACTATCAAATATCCCCACACTTGAGCGTTGCTTGTCCTCAAGCAATACATAACTTGAAATAAAATCACACTTCACTCGAATCACTTTTTTTATTCTCACACTTTATACATCAGTGATTTTGATACAGCGGTATAAACAATGATAGTAACGATGTGGTTTACAGTCCCACATGACTATGAAAATTTAGATCCTTTAAGGAAATTGGATCTTTATGAAAACATTTGATCTTTTGAAAATTCATTCTAGCTTTTACCCTAGATAAGTTTTCCGGAATAACCCTTCACCGATGTTTGCAAAATTGTTTTTGTGGGTTTTGTGGGTTTTAGATTTTAAAATTTTAGCTCAAAACTTGTGGTTTTATGTCACCCACTTGCTAATCCTTGTATTAGGAAAGCAACACATCCAGTATACTTGCTCCGTATATTACCTTTTGGTAAACTACCATCCAGTTGTAAAGGAAAGCGTTCAACAAGCAACTGTTAAGGCAATGTCCCGTGATATGCTTTTGATTATGGTCCATAACGTGTCGGATGTAATTACTATCCTTTGTAGGAGCAATAGTAAAGATCACCCTATAATTTTTCGGTCTGGCACAAGGTCCTGTCTTTGACCATGCTATGCAACCACCGTTCTTACAGTTGACACCTGATTTGGTTCAAGTGACCTTAATGAATTCCAGGTGAATTCTTAGGATGTTACGTTCAATGGTAATGAACTCATTGAAAATAGTTTTTTAGAAAACAAATCGGTTTGTAATTTTGATCAAAATATTTTCTCGTTCAAACTCGAGTTTAGATATCATCGAATTCTATGAGTTTAAATTCTCAATTTTTAAGGTCAATCTCAAGGATTGAGTAATATTAGGCTTAAGGTCAATCCCACTTCTAACACCACAAAAATACTTGATGTGTGCATCAGCGTATACGAAATAGTTATATTTTTATTACAAAATACTATTAAATACGATACAATTTTACACAAGTTATTTATTTATTTATAAAGTGGATATTCCTAAACCTTGCTACAACACTTATAGGCAATGTACCTAATCGTACAGTAGTGTAGTTTTTAGTAAGTTCGGTTCGTCCACAGGGAACTAGCCAAGTTTAACGCTATATTTTTAAACTATATTTGTATAAAGATATATATATATATATATATATATATATATATATATATATATATATATATATATATATATATATATATATATATATATATATATATATATATATATATATATATATATATATATATATATATATATATATATAGTATTATTATTATTATTATTATTATTATTATTATTATTATTATTATTATTATTATTATTATTATAAAAAGGGGATTTTTACCGTTTTATGACCGGTTTGTCGATTTTAAAACTTAAGTCACAATTAAAACCTAATGTAAAATATTAAATATACAAATAACTTAATTTAAAGCATAAAGTAAATGACGATAATAAAATTTCGATAAATTAAAGTGCGATAAATAAAATGACGGTAAATAAAATTGCGATAATTAAAAAGTACAATAATTAAAATGACGATAAATAAAATTGCGATAATTAAAAAGTACGATAATTAAAAATACAATAAGATATAAAATAAAGGAATTATGCTTATTTAAACTTCCATAATCATGATGTTTGACGTGTTGATTTTAATTTATTACCATGGGTTAATTGTCCTTTGTCCTGGATTATTCGATATGTCCATATGGTTTTGTCCATAATAGTCCATCAGTCATAAATATAAAGTGCGAGAGTCCTCGTCAAATTATCCTTATACCCGAAGTCAAATATTCCAACTAATTGGGGATTCGAACTGTAACAAGGTCTTAATACTTTGTTTAATGAATACACCAGGTTATCGACTGCGTGTAATCCAAGGTTTCAATACTTTGTTAACAATTACACCAACTACCCTTGAATGTAATACACCCCTGTTTCAACGAGTCCATTGACTATTAATCCATCCCCGTGTCCGGTAAAATGAACAATTATTGGTATTTATAGATATCCCGCCCACCGTACCCGATTAAGCGTATGTGGTTATTTATAGATACGTCGAATTGTAACCTTTAATATTAAATTAACGAGGTATTGTTTAGTTAATATAAAACCCATTAATAGCCCATAGTCTAATTTCCACAAGTGTCGTTCTTTTGTCCAAACCCCAATTATGGTACAAAACCCAATAACCCCGTCTTTAATATTTAGCCCAACATCACGATTATTTTGGCTTAAATAAGCATAATAATAAATTAGCTACGAGACATTAATTTAAAAAGGTTGAACATAACTTACAATAATTAATAATAGCGTAGCGTTACACGGACAGAATTTCGACTTACACACTTACAACATTCGCTAACATAACCTTATTATTATTAACTTAATATTAAAATTATAATTATAAAATAAATATAAATATATATTGATAGAGTAAGAGATAGTGATGTCGTAGGGGGTGTATACAAAATAGTATTATTTTTAGTGCGAAATACTATTAAATATACTACAATTTTACACAAGTTATTTATTTATTTATCGAGTGGATATACTTAAACCTTGTTACAACACTTATAGGCAGTGTACCTAATCGTATTATAGTATAGTTTTTAGTAAGTCCGGTTCGTTCCACAGGGAAAGCTCGAGAAGTTTAACGCGCACAAAATAGAAAAATAGAAAAATATATATCTATAAAGTAGTAGTATTATTATAAAGGGGGGTTTTTACCGTTTAATGACCGGTTTGTCGATTTTAAAACTTTAGTCGCAGTTAAAACCAAATGTAAAATATTAAAAATAAATACAAGACTTAAATTAAAGCGTAAAGTAAATAACGATAATGAAATTGCGAATAATAAAAGTGCGATAAAATAAACTTGCGATAATTAAAGAGGGCGATAATTAAAAGTGCAATTAAATAAAATAAAAATGCGATAATTAGAAGTGTAATTAAATATAAAATAAAAGAAATTAAATATGAAATAAAAGAATTATGCTTATTTAAACTTCCGTAATCATGATGTTTGACGTGTTGATTTTAGTTTTATGCCCATGGGTTAATTGTCCTTTGTCCTGGATTATTTAATATGTTCGTCTGGTTTTTGTCCATAACAGTCCATCAGTCATAAATATAAAGTGCGAGTGTCCTCGTCAAATTATCCTTATACCTGAAATTAAATTTTCCACTAATTGGGGACTTAAACTGTAACAAGATTTTAATACTTTGTTTAATAATTACACCAGGATGTCAACTGAGTGTAACCCAAGGTTTTAATATTTTGTTATCAATTATACCAAGTGTCCTTTTACATAATTTCACCCCTGTTTTAATTATTCTAGTGGCTATTAATCCATTCCCGTGTCCGGTTAAATGAACGATTATTCGTACATATAAATACCCCGCCCATCGTGTCCGATTGAGTGTATATGGTAATTTATAGGGACGCCCAATTGTAAATCTTTATATTAACATTAACAAACTATCATTTAGTTAAACAAATATAAAGCCCATTAATAGCCCATAGTCTAATTTCCACAAGTGTCGTTCTTTTGTCCAAACCCCAATTATGGTACAAAGCCCAATTACCCAATTTTAGTAATTAGCCCAACATCATGATTACTTCGTTTTAAATAAGCATAATAATAACTTAGCTACGAGACATTAATGTAAAAAGGTTGAACATAACTTACAATGATTAAAAATAGCGTAGCGTTACACGGACAGAATTTTGACTTACACAATCAAAACGATCTCTATCATAAATCTTATTATTATCATAATTTAAACTTAAAATTAAGATTATTGTTATATCTGATTACATTAACATTATGATAGAGAATTATAAATATAGATATTGATATTTGATATAGAAAAGGGATCGATATATATAGAAAGATAGATTTAGGATAGAAAAAGGTATGCGTAAAATACATCGACAATCATCGCCTTTTATAGGCAAAATATGAAATTGAATTTTCATTTACGACCCCTGAACTATGCTGAATTAACAACTTTTTATTATTTAATATTATTCTTATTATGAATTATTTAAATATTATATTTTATTCTTGTGCATAGTTGACTCGTAATTTTTACACCGTTGCGTCGAGCGCTGAAAGTTGGTTCATGACCCGGTTCCGGATTTTCGAACGTCCTTTCGTACAATTTTATATCGTGTACTTTGCGTTTTGTAACTTGTACTCTTGTCATTTTTAGACGTTCTTCATCAATAATTTGAACCTTTTTGATTGTATCTTGTACTTTTGAGCTGTTTGGACCTTTGTGTCTTCAATTCGTCGTTTTCGCCTTTTGTCTTCGCACTTATTTAATATAAACTAATATTACTTGAAAATGGAACAATATCAACTAAAATCTTGTCTTTCTTGGGGAATAATGCTATAAAATATGTGTTCATTTTTGGCATTATCAATATTCCCACACTTAAGCGTTGCTTGTCCTCAAGCAATATAGTTTTGAAAAATACTTGAATCACTTCTTTATTCTTCACACTTTGTACATCAGTGATTTTAATACGGCGGTATGAACAATGATAGTAACGATGTGGTTAAAGGTGGGTGTGTCTTTTATAGTTGCCTTGGGTTTAGGTCAACGACACTTTCAATCAAATAGCCGATTTACTTTCGGTTTCCAAAGCAAAGTGCACATTTGAAAGGCGGTTTACAGTCCCACATGACTATAAAAATTTAGATCCTTCAAAGAAATTGGATCTTTATGAAAACATTTGATCTTTTGAAAATTCATGCTAGATTTTACCCTAGACAAGTTTTCTGATTTGATCCATCATCGGTGTTGCAAAATATATTTGTGGATCAATATTTTGGCTAAAACTTTTAGGTTCGTGTAATCCACTGCTATCCCGGTATCGAATAGCACACATCCAGTCTACTTGTTCCGTATATTACCTTTCGGTAAACTACCGTCCGGTTGTAAAGGAAAGCGATGAACAAGAAACTGTTAAGGCAATGTCCCGTGACATGCAAATGATTATGGTCTTATTAACGTGTCGGATGCTAGAACTATCCTTGGTAGGAGCAATAGTAAAGATCATCCTATGATTTTTCGGTCTGGCACAAGGTCCTGTCTCTGACCATGCTATGCAACCACCGTTCTTACGGTTGACACCCGATTTGCTTCAGGTGACCTAATGAATTCCAGGTGAATTCCTAGGATTTTACGTTCAATGGTAATGAACGCATTGAAAATGGATTTTCAGAAAACAAATCGGTTTGCAATTTTGATCAAAATATTTTCTCGTTCAAGCTCGAGTTTAGATATCATCGAATTCCATGAGTTTGAATTCTCAATCTTTAAGGTCAATCTCAAGGATTGAGTAATATCAGTCTTAAAAGCTGATTTTTAATCTTTAAGGAGATTATCCTTTTCTGGGGATCTGATTCATTAGTCTTATCCAGCTAATTTGCACGGTGCCCCCCCATTGTACGAGATAAATCCTTCTCATGGTTAGGATAAATCTGACCACTTGGCGACCCTGTTTGATGCTGAGGTCCGTGGATTTCCAGCCGATTTTAGTGATGACTTTTCTAGATTTTTCGTCAACCTACAGCTGGTCTGGACGACAACTTCATGACCTAAATCAAGAAGCGCGTGTCTTTTTCGAAAGACTTTACTTCCTTTTAATGATGGAATTGATTCATCGTGTAGATCCATCTTTTTATCTTTATTATAATATTGCGGGTAAAACGGTTAATTTAGTCCAAAACAAAAGTATCTTAAATTATTTGTTACATAAATATGTTACATATGTTTAAAATAACTTGGTAAAGTTTTCCCACACTTGGCTTTTATTATCCTTTCTTTGCCTTTTTATTTTCCTCTATTCCATTTTTAAATGAATTCTAACATTTTGGTTGTTTCTCAATTTATGTCCTTTCCGAGGTAACGATAATTTCGGCTCAATGACCTAGTTTTCATCGTTCATAAATATGTATAAACATGATTTTGAATTCATTTTGTTGAAAATTTTGAAAAATTTACTAGAAGTGGGTAGTCAGTATATAAGACTAGGGCTGTTCCTTGTTATCGGAGAGCACTAGATTCTAATACAACTACTGCGTTACTAGTATTTTTAATGGTAACCAAGTGTTTAAAATAAAAATTTTTTAAAATCCGAAAGAATTTAACCCCTTCCCACACTTAAGATCTTGCAATGCCCTCATTTGCAAGAAATCAGTAACAATTTAAATTATTGAGGGTGATAAGCGTAGAAAAGTGATTAAATTTTACCAAAGTTTCAAACATATTGTTGTTTGTTTGTTGAATGATAAATGGTGCACGTCATTTGTTTATTCAGTCTTGTTTGTTATTTCACACATATTTTGCATCTTGTCGTCAAAATTACTTGCTTTTGCTGAACTTAATGCCAGTCTTTGAAAACGCGTTGTTTTACCCTGTCTTGTAAGATAAACTACAAACAAATATATACATACTATTTTTTTTTTTATAAAACCTTTAACTTATAAAACAAATATTAATTAATTTTAAAAATTTGTTTCTTTTAAGAATGAGGGCGTTTCGGAACGATGCCCTAGTCCGTCCCTCGACAAAATTTTAAAATTTGTCTTTTTGTAGCGATTGTTTTAAAAGCTTAGATTTTTGGATTTTTTTTTTAATGTTTTTGGCATACTTTAATTCAATAAGATTAAAAATAATGATAATAATAACTCTCGTCCCTCCCTCGGGTAAAGCAATTTCGGTTCAATGACCTAGTCTTCAACTTACGACGAATTTTAAAAATCATATTTTTAACTTAATGAGATAAAGTAAATTTTTGTTTTTAAATTCACACAATTTAAATATAAAATTCAAAATTAATATTAAAAATTCACACCAAACTTAAAATTTGAAATGCATAAAATTAAAAATTCATATTATAAATTCACACCAAACTTATATTAATTTTTCAAATATTTACAATTTTAAATATATTGTTTTTACAAAGTTTACAATATTAATTTAAGATTTATATATTAATTTTAAAAACATGGTAAAAATAAAATTAAAAATCTTTTTGGCTTTTTATCCCACTTTAATCAATCAAATATTATCAAAAATATGCGCCCCTCTTTTCGGTAAAGTAATTTCGGTTCCAAGACCTAATTTAACTCATGACGAATTTTTGAAATATTTTGGGTTGATTGATTAAAGATATTTATACCTTAAGAATAAACGTTAAATTTCGCAGTGATGTAATAAATTTTTGAATGATATCAATAATTTCGGTTGCCAAACCTAATTTTATTCAATACCAATTTAATACTTTTTAGCGAACAAATTAGCGTTTATTATCAAAAGGTTAAAAATAAAAATAAAAATAAAAACTGTACAGACATACCTGTGAAATAGATTTCTTAGTTATATGATCTATCCCATTCATAAGATAGTCGGTTTAATTGGTTTTCCATAGCTACATAGGCGTAACCTCGAGCATTCAGTGTCTTTTCTTCTAAACATATAAACGGTCCGTCTCTGCATAAAGTAACAAATTCGGTATTTGAATAGGTTTGATTATTTGAACATTTACCTCCATGTGACCATTTTCCGCATTTGTGACATCTTTCTAGGTGTCGTGCTCTTCTTTTCGCTGCGGATTTTGATTTTCCTTTACCAAATTGTAACGTATTATCTTCGCATCTGGATTCTTTTCTAACTCCGTCCATTCTTTCTCTGATTACTGATACTATTTCACTCGGTAGTATGTCATTATTACGTTTAGTGATCAAAGCGTGTAGCATTAGACCATGGTTTAGTTCACAGGCAGTCTTCATTTTGTAAAAACCTAAAAAAAATAAAAATTCAGAATGGGGGGAGAAGACTAGTTCTTTAGGGTCTGCTAGGGAAAGACCATTCGGGTTCCATTTTCGAGAACTACACGAAAACAGAAAATCTAACTCTAACAGAAATACATATTATCCTTTAAAGACTTGATTCTCCCCACACTTAGTTAGCTGTGGTGTCAAAATTGTGATTAACTTCGTTGTCGACTTCCATCGGACCATGTATGTAATGTTTAACTCTGTGACCATTAACTTTAAATTCAATCCCATTTGAATTTATTAATTCTATCGTTCCGTATGGGAAAACTCTTTTGACTATGAATGGTCCAGACCATCTTGATTTCAATTTTCCAGGAAATAGCTTGAATCGTGAATTGAAAAGAAGAACTATGTCTCCTTCTTTAAATTCTTTTGAATTTCTGATTCTTTTATCATGCCATTTCTTCGTTCTTTCTTTATAGATTAACGAATTTTCGTATGCTTCATGTCTTAATTCTTCTAATTCATTTAGTTGACTTAATCGTAGACGTCCAGCTTCATGTAAATCAAGATTACATGTTTTCAAAGCCCAAAATGCTTTGTGTTCAATTTCTACTGGAAGATGGCATGCTTTTCCATAAACAAGTCTAAAAGGTGTGGTTCCAATTGGAGTTTTGTAGGCTGTTCTAAAAGCCCAGAGTGCATCCTCCAATTTAATGGACCATTCCTTCGGATTTGATCCTACGATTTTCTCTAGAATACGTTTTAAAGCTCGGTTGGTATTTTCAACTTGTCCACTTGTTTGTGGATGATATGCGGTTGAGATTTTATGAGTTACTCCATAACGTTTGAGAACTTTCTCAAGTTGATTATTACAAAAATGAGTTCCCCGATCACTTATTAAAGCTTTCGGTGTTCCAAACCTTGCAAAAATACGTTTTAAAAAGTTGACTACAACTCGTGCATCGTTAGTTGGGAGAGCTTGTGCTTCCACCCATTTAGATACATAATCAATGGCTACGAGTATATATAGATTATTATGAGATTTTGGAAATGGACCCATAAAGTCAATACCCCAAATGTCAAATACTTCACATACTTGGATGACATTTTGTGGCATTTCATCACGTTGACTTATTTTTCCGGCCCTTTGACAAGCATCACAGGATTTGCAAAGAAAGTGTGCGTCTTTGTAAATTGTAGGCCAATAGAATCCAGCATCATAAACTTTTCTTGCTGTTAGTTGAGGCCCATAATGCCCTCCTGTTGGTCCTGTGTGACAATGGTTTAATATTTTACTAGCTTCATCTCCAAATACATATCGGCGTATTATTCCATCGGGACAACTTTTAAACAGATGTGGATCTTCCCAAAAATAGTCTTTTATATCACTGAAGAATTTCTTTCGTCTTTGGTACGATAATCCTTTTTCAAGGAATCCACAAACTAAGTAGTTTGCATAGTCTGCAAACCATGGAATTTCTTTATAATCTATCTTCAATAGATATTCATCAGGAAAGTTGTCTTGTATGGCTGATTCATTTAGAACTTCTAATTCGGGATTTTCAAGACGAGAAAGATGATCAGCGGCGAGATTTTCTGCTCCTCTTTTATCTCGGATTTCAATATCAAACTCTTGTAAGAGTAAGATCCAACGGATTAATCTTGGTTTAGCATCTTGTTTTGAAAATAGGTATCTAAGAGCAGAATGGTCGGTATAGACCACTGTTTTTGCTAGAACGAGATATGATCGAAATTTGTCAAAAGCAAAGACAATAGCAAGGAGTTCTTTTTCAGTAGTTGTGTAATTCGTCTGTGCTCCTTGTAATGTCTTACTAGCGTAATAAATAGGTTGAAATCGTTTTTCAATCCTTTGTCCTAAAACGGCTCCAATTGCAAAATCACTTGCATCGCACATTAGTTCAAATGGTAGATTCCAATTTGGTGTTATCATGATCAGCGCATTAGTGAGTTTTTCTTTAAGAATATTAAAAGATTTGATACACTCATCTGAAAAGATGAATGGCGCATCCTTTTCTAGGAGTTTATTCATAGGAGTGGCAATTTTAGAAAAATCTTTTATGAAACGTCGGTAAAAACCGGCATGCCCTAGAAAACTCCTAACTCCTCTAACATTTGTGGGATGTGGAAGTTTAGCAATTACATCTACTTTAGCTCTATCCACTTCAATTCCTTCTTTTGAAATTTTATGTCCAAGAACGATGCCTTCTTTAACCATGAAATGGCATTTCTCCCAATTAAGTACTAGATTTGATTGTTCGCATCTAAGAAGCATTCGTTCAAGATTAGCTAGACATGATTCAAATGTATCACCGAAGACTGAAAAGTCATCCATGAAAACTTCCATGCATTCTTCTATCATGTCATGAAAAATCGCCATCATACACCTTTGAAAGGTTGCAGGGGCGTTACAAAGTCCAAATGGCATGCGTTTGTAAGCAAAAGTACCATAAGGGCACGTGAATGTGGTTTTCTCTTGGTCCTCGGGTGCTATTGGAATTTGAAAATATCCGGAAAATCCATCTAGAAAACAATAGTAACTATTTCCGGCTAATCTTTCCAACATTTGATCTATGAAAGGTAAGGGAAAGTGATCTTTTCTGGTGGCGTCATTTAATTTTCTATAATCAATAGATACACGCCATCCTGTTACAGTCCTAGTAGGAATAAGCTCATTTTTCTCATTTGTAATGACAGTCATGCCACCCTTCTTAGGCACGCATTGAACTGGGCTTACCCATGGACTATCAGAGATTGGATAAATTAGACCTGCGTCTAGCAGTTTAATAATCTCTTTCTTAACTACATCTTGCATATTAGGATTTAGTCTTCGTTGGCGTTGCACATACGTTTTATGACCTTCTTCCATAAGGATTTTATGTGTGCAATATGAAGGACTTATTCCTTTAATATCATGAATCTTCCATGCAATGGCTGGTTTATGGGCTTTCAACACAGAAATGAGTTGTGATTTCTCATTTTCAGTAAGAGAAGACGATATTATTACAGGTAATTCAGATTCACCATGTAAATAAGCGTATTCCAAATGGTTTGGAAGTGGCTTTAACTCTAATTTCGGAGGTTCTTCTATCGATGATTTGTATCGATATCTGTCTTCTTCTTTTAGCATTTGAATTTCTTCTGTTGTTGGTTCATATCCATTAGCTATAAGTGTAGCTAACATTTCAGCTTCATCAATTGGTTCATTACCTTCTCCTAAAGAACATTCTCCTGTTCCTTGTAATTCTGGAAATTCTTCTAATAATTCTGCATGTGCATCTATACTTTGAATATAATAACATGTATCATCTGCAGATTGTGGTTGTTGCATTGCTCTATCAACTGAAAAGGTAACACTCTCGTCCTCTATACTTAGGGTCAGTTTCTTACCGAACACGTCTATCATTGCTTTAGCCGTGTTTAAGAATGGTCTTCCTAATATGAGAGGAACTTGAGAATCTTCTTCCATGTCCAAAACAACAAAATCTACTGGAAATACTAAATTACCAACTTTAACTAGCATGTTCTCCATTATCCCTCTAGGATATTTTATTGATCTATCGGCTAGTTGTATGCTTATTCTGGTTGGTTTCAATTCTCCAAGGTCTAGTTTAGCGTATAGTGAATACGGCATTAGATTTATACTAGCACCTAAGTCTGCCAATGCTTCTATTGAACTAAGACTACCCAGAAAACATGGAATTGTGAAACTTCCTGGATCAGATAGTTTTTCTGGTATCTTATTCAACAGTACTGCTGAACAATTAGCATTCATAGTAACAGCCGAGAGT